>NW_026111408.1:0-7587 GCF_024679095.1 Eriocheir sinensis | reverse complement strand
CCTTTTGCCTCCCCGGGCCCCTTTTTGAGTGCGCCTGGGGCCTCCCTCCTCGTTATCGGAGGCTGTATCCCCGGCCCCCTTTTTGAGTGCGCCTGGGGCCTCCCTCCTCGTTATCGGAGGCTGTATCCCCGGCCCCCTTTTTGAGTGCGCCTGGGGCCTCCCTCCTCGTTATCGGAGGCTGTATCCCCGGCCCCCTTTTTGAGTGCGCCTGGTGCCTCACTCCTCGTTATCGGAGGCTGTATCCCCCGCCCCCTTTTTTGAGTGCGCCTGGGGCCTCCCTCCTCGTTATCGGAGGCTGTATCCCCGGCCCCCTTTTTGAGTGCGCCTGGGACCTCCCTCCTCGTTATCGGAGGCTGTATCTTCTCCCTCTATTTTATTGCGGGTCCGTGGGTCCCCACGGTCCGCCCCAATGAGAAGACCCTTATTTTGCGCGCCCCCTGTGTGTTGTCTCCTCTGCGATACCAGCCTCTTCCCCATCCATCTCACGGCATTGTTTCGAGCCGCCATGGCTCGCCCTGACGGGAAGTGGCCCCCTCTTAGCGCGCCCTCATCGATTGTTTGTACAACGCGCCCAATGTCACGTCCCGTGTGTATTGTTTCGCCACTCGAGGACCTCTTTTTGCGCTTCCTTCTTACGTATTTGGTAGGTTACACAAGTAGGTTGCACAACGCGCCCATTGTCACGTCCCGTATTGGGTTGGTTACACAAGTAGGTTGCACAACGCGCCCATTGTCACGTCCCGTATTTGGTAGGTTGCACAGGTAGATTGCACAACGCGCCCATTGTCACGTCCCGTATTTGGTAGGTTACACAAGTAGGTTGCACAACGCGCCCATTGTCACGTCCCGTATTTGGTAGGTTGCACAGGTAGATTGCACAACGCGCCCATTGTCACGTCCCGTATTTGGTAGGTTGCACAGGTAGATTGCACAACGCGCCCATTGTCACGTCCCGTATTCGGTAGGTTGCACAGGTAGATTGCACAACGCGCCCAATGTCGCGTCCCGTGTATCTTTCCTCTTTCGAGGACCCTGTAGTTCAGCTGGTAAGTTGTACAACGCGCCCAATGTCGCGTCCCGTCCATTGTCGCGTCCCGTGTTTATTTCCTCATTCGAGGACCCTGCATATTCTCCGTCTGGTTTAGTAGTGTGCATAACGCGCCCATTGTCGCGTCCCGTGTTTATTTCCTCATTCGAGGACCCTGCATATTCTCCGTCTGGTTTGGTAGGTTGCACAAACGCGCCCATTGTCGCGTCCCGTGTTTATTTCCTCATTCGAAGACCCTGCATATTCTCCGTCTGCTTTGGTAGTGTGCATAACGCGCCTATTGTCGCGTCCCATGTTTATTTCCTCATTCGAGGACCCTGCATATTCTCCGTCTGGTTTGGTAGGTTGCACAAACGCGCCCATTGTCGCGTCCCGTGTTTATTTCCTCATTTGAGGACCCTGCATATTCTCCGTCTGGTTTGGTAGGTTGCACAAACGCGCCCATTGTCGCGTCCCTTGTTTATTTCCTCATTTGAGGACCCTGCATATTCTCCGTCTGGTTTGGTAGTGTGCATAACGCGCCCATTGTCGCGTCCCGTGTTTATTTCCTCATTTGAGGACCCTGCATATTCTCCGTCTGGTTTGGTAGTGTGCATAACGCGCCCATTGTCGCGTCCCGTGGTTACTTCCTCATTCGAGGACCCTGCATATTCTCCGTCTGTTTCTTGATGTGTTGTGTCGGTACGGTCCACCCTTATGAAACGTTCCTCCCTCATCCATCGGTTCAACCGGTCGTCTGCCATCGTTGCGACTAAGCGTGCCAACTCCTCTCCTGGCGCAGGGTCAGCGGCGGGTATGACGCCCCCTGCAAGGGGCTGTTCCCGGGCGGGTTCGGTCGGCTTAGGCCCGGAAGTGTCGTCCGTCACGTGCAGAGGGGCCGGATCATCGCCCGAGGGTTCGCAGCTTCTCAGTTACACCGGTGTCAAGGGAGCACCGCTAGACTCATCATCGCGAGCGCCGAACGACGGGTGCGCGTCGCTAGAGGCGTTAGATTCCTCCCCTTCCCCGTCCGTTGGAAAGTGGGCTGGATGGGGCATCCAGCCATGTGACAGTGTGACATCACTGCGGGCGTATGACGGTCGCTGTCGTTTTCGCGTTTTCGACGTCTTACTTCCGTCTTGCACAGTCGACGTGTGTTGGGGGTTCACTCCCCTCCCCCCTTTTCCAACACACGACCCCGAACACCAAACACTCGCCTTCACTTCCGTAGGTTTTACCACCTACGCACCTTTGCGTGTTATGCACCATACAGGTGCCCTGCGCATTATTATCCAGATCCAGACCCGTTTCCACTACGCCACACGAAACAGTCGGTGAAACATCCGTAGGTTTCATACCCACACAGAACCGCTTTCACTACGTTTCCACTACGGCACACGAAACAGTCAGTGACACCTCCGTAGGTTTTACCATACCCACACCGACGCCAAACCGACGGGCAACCTGGAGCTTGCAGTCCTTCCTCGAGCCATTCCGTTCCCTCAGCGTCCGGCGCCCTCGTACCGCTGTCCTGTTGCAACTCACTCAATCCATCCCGTTTGGCGGCATCACAAACCCTTTGCGTTTGACTGTAAGCGCGGTGACCAGCGCTTGTTGAGTGAGTGCCAAGGATGACTGAAACCGCTGCGTCGAACTCACGTCACGTTTATTGCACAGTGGTCAAACCTGCAAGCCGATATCATGAAACATTACAATGTGAGGTACACTACACCTCATCTCTACATTTTCCGGGACAGGGCAACTCTCTACAGTCCGACATATGAACATGAATGTAAACCTTATCCTTATATTCCGTGGCAGGACAACCCTTACCACTCGTCGTTAACATGAATGTACTTGTACACTTGTGGGAGGCAGAAGAACCTTAGACGCTAAGGAAACGTATTACAATATTGTGGCATCAGGAGATACTTAGACGCTAAACGATAACAGAAGAAGAGATACGTACACATTGCGGGGTTAGTCAGATTACTCCTTCCAGTTCCACCAAGTCCCTTTCCGGAGCCAGCGACGTCGGCCTTCGTCCTTAACGGTGTGAATAACGCCGTGTTAACGGTATGAACGCCAGCCTGCTACTACCTCGTCCTCCTTTCAGCCCACTCTCGGGATGACGGTTCCCTGTTGACACTCAAGCCTCGAGGAATGGCCGACGCCTCCACCACATTAACCCCGTAACCCCACGTTACCCTACATTAACCCTAGGAGGCATTCCCCTTTGACCCTAGTAGGTCCAATATATGGGCGAAGACGGTCCTGATAAGCGCGTCGACGCGTAAACATACACCACTGACCTTTAACCCTTCCGCGGCGCCGCGTCCACCTGCGGCACCGCGGCTACATATACATATATATATATATATATATATATATATATATATATATATATATATATATATATATATATATATATATATATATATATATATATATATATATATATATATATATATATATATATATATATATATATATATATATATATATATATATATATATATATATATATATATATATATATATATATATATATATATATATATATATATATATATATATATATATATATATATATATATATATATATATATATATATATATATATATATATATATATATATATATATATATATATATATATATATATATATATATATATGTGAAAAAAGGACATATATACTTGTTAGAGTCGATACCACACTGAATCGAGGCAAGGTTAAGGCATCGAGCCAGGCGGACCAGTGTAAGAAACAAGTATTCGTTTCTGCATTCATACCTTTTACACTGGTCCGCCTGGCTCTATGCCTTAACCTTGCCTCGATTCGAGGTGTGGTATCGACTCCCTAACCATTATGTCTGTTTTCAGTACATTATTTGTCGCGAGGGAAGCCGCGTCTCACTTAAAAAGGAATAGGTGACAGCAGGTTGGTGGCAATCAGTGGGGGTATGTTGTCAGGCAAGAAACAAGTATTCGTTTCTGCATTCATACCTTTTACACTGGTCCGCCTGGCTCGTTGCCTTAACCTTGCCTCGATTCGAGGTGTGGTATCGACTCCCTAACCATTATATATATACATATATATATATATATATATATATATATATATATATATATATATATATATATATATATATATATATATATATATATATATATATATATATATATATATATATATATATAAGGGAGCAATGGGAGGAGTAATGGGAGAGGACATCTAGCTCGTAATATAACCAGGCAGCTTAGAAATAATTATAGGGGAGTAACAGAGGGCGTGCTAAAAATCCTCTATACTAACGGCAGGAGACTCGGAAACAAGATAGACTTACTAAGGGGTGAAGCTTGTTCAGAAAATTTTGACATAATAGCGATCACTGAGACATAGATAGACACTGCCAATAGAAATTTTAGATCGGAATTTGAAATAACGGGTTATCAGATGTTTCACAAAGACAGAAGGGGCAGAAAGGGAGGTGGAGTTGAGCTATATGTTAAAGACTCACTTAAATGTTTAGTTAACAATTCAGTCAAAACTAGCTTGGCTTGAAAATCAGTGTGGGTGAACGTTTACAAAGGGAAAGATAAACTAACTCTAGGAGTTATGTACAGGCCACCCATCCTTAACAGGCAGGACACGAGTATATTACTACAGCAGATTGGCAGGGCGAGTAGGAGTAGAAATGTCTGTGTAATGGGGGACTTTAATTATAGGAATATAGACTGGGAAGACCTAGTTGGTGACCTGGAAGCCGAGGATTTTCTTGAATTTATACTAGATAATTTCCTTAAGCAGGTAGTTACTGAGCCTACCAGAGGAGATAACATATTAGACTTAGTCCTAACTAATAATGGGAACTTGCTACGTGAGTTGGAGGTGGGCGTATAGTTAGGAAATAGTGACCACAGAACGGTTCGTTTTATCCTAGACTGGGCGGTAACCCGCGAACCAAACCCAGTGTTTATGCTAGATTTTAGAAGAGCAAATTACGAGAGGCTTCGAAGACATCTTGACGGGGGTAAACTGGGATAATTTAGGGATTCATGAGGGCCAGAACTGCGGATTGGAGAGCCAGTGGAACCAGGTAGAAATGTCTTACAATAATTTAGTTAGAGTAATAGTAGATGGGCAAAGACAGCATATACCACAACAAACACTTAAAAAAAAAAAATTACCCTAAGTGGATGACTCGTGGACTAAAGCACGAGATAGGGTTAAATAAGGAAATTTATCAGTAAATAAAGAATGGTGAAACACATCTCAGGGGCCGGTACGTCGAACTATCTACACCTTTTCACCCTCAAATCAATAAAGCTGAATTTCAAATTCAAAAAGTTGAATATCAAATCAAAAAAGTTGAATTTCATATTTAAAAAGTTGAATTTCAAATGAAAAAAGTTGAGGTTCTTATATAAAAAAAAAAATCAAACTAGAAAAGTTGAATTTCAAATTAAAAAAGCTGAATTTCATATAAAAAAAATTGAAATTCATATTTAAAAAGTTGAATTTCTTATTTAAAATGTTGAAATTCCAATTAGAAAAGTTGAATTTGAAATTAAAATAGTTGAAGTTCAAATAAAAATGTTGAAGTTCATATTAATAGATGAAGTGCAAGTCAGAAAAAGAGATATATGTGCATACCTACATACATAAATGCATACATCAATAAACTTATTATATATATATATATATATATATATATATATATATATATATATATATATATATATATATATATATATATATATATATATATATATATATATATATATATATATATATATATATATATATATATATATATATATATATATATATATATATATATAAAGCCATAAGGATAATTATTTGCCCTGACGTAAGGTAATTGTTTTATCTGACAGTAATAATGTCGCTTCCTCCTCCTCCTCCTCCTCCTCCTCCACCTCTTTCTCCTCCTTTTCTCCGTTCATCCTTTCTAATTTCCTCTCATTTCTTCTATTTTTCTTTTCTTTTTTCTTATTTCCTCCTCCTCTTCCTTTTCCTCCTCTTCCTTTTCCTCCTCTTCCTCTTCATTCTCCTTCTCTTGCTTCTTTCTTTTGTCATTTCCGTTTAAGAGAGCGAAACGAACAAGTAGACACAGTTGTTGGAGAGAGGAGGAGGGAAGGAGAGATGGGAGGGAGAAAAGGAGGTAGGAACAGGGAGGAAATGGAGGGAGGGAGGGAAGTGGAGGGAACAGGTGGCTGGAGAGAGGGGGGAATAAGGAGGGAAGGAGAGAGGGAGCGGGAGGGGGAGAGAAAAGGGAAGAAGTCACTCCCCAATATCGGTCATTCCGTCGGTGTGTTGCAGGACGTGAAGATGGACCCGAAGTGATTGCCAAGGACTTACCAGGTGAATAGCGGTGGTTGTACGTACGTGTGTTTTAGTGTTTGTGAGCGGTGTTTGGACGTGTTTGTCAGTGTTTGTCATCTTGTTAATCTTAGTATAGTGATTTTTGGGGGGTGCCGGAAGACGTGGTTAGGCCCTTATGTGATTGTTAAGGTGAATATAGATGTTTGTACCTGTTGTTAGTGTCTGTGAGCGGTTTTTGTACGTGTTTAAGTGTTTTCTTTTCGTGGTCTATCATAGGATCAAATCAAATATTCTATATACATTTAATAAGATATGGAAGCGCCACGGTTTTAGGAAAAATCATTGTATCAAATCAAATATTCTCTATATATTTAATAAAATATGGAAGCGCCACGGTTTTAGGAACAATCATTGTATCAAATCAAATATTATATATACATTTAATAAAATATGGAAGCGCCACGGTTTTAGGAACAATCATAGTATCTAATCAAATATTATATATACATTTAATAAGATATGGAAGCGCCACGGTCTTAGGAGCAATCATTGTATCTAATCAAATATTATATATACATTTAATAAGATATGGAAGCGCCACGGTTTTAGGAACAATCATAGTATCTAATCAAATATTCTATATACATTTAATAAGATATGGAAGCGTCACGGTTTTAGGAACAATCATAGTATCTAATCAAATATTATATATACATTTAATAAGATATGGAAGCGCCACGGTTTTAGGAACAATCATAGTATCTAATCAAATATTATATATACATTTAATAAGATATGGAAGCGCCACGGTTTTAGGAACAATCATTGTATCAAATTAAATATTCTACGTACATTTAATAAGATATGGAAGCGCCACGGTTTTAGGAACAATCATTGTATCAAATTAAATATTCTACGTACATTTAATAAGATATGGAAGCGCCACGGTTTTAGGAACAATCATTGTATCAAATTAAATGTTCTCTATACATTTAATAAGATATGGAAGCGCCACGGTCCAAGAAACTCCCCGAGCGGGCCTCACCAAACTGACTTTACAGCTGATTAGGACTAGTTACTAAGCTTGGGGGCTGGGATGGGGCTAATTACCTTGCCATAGCCGAATAATTACTTTTGTTAACGTTTACTGATGGTTACTTAGCTTTAAAAACATTTTCCTTAAGCCTAATGATGGCTTGATAGCGATGTACT
>NW_026111407.1:519916-561366 GCF_024679095.1 Eriocheir sinensis | reverse complement strand
TGTGGACCGGCGGGGAGGCTGGACGGCTTAAGGGGTGTAATGTTGAGTGTTAAGTGGAAGGCAAACTGGAAAGATGATTTGAAGTTTATGTAAAAAGTAAACAGTATAAGGGTTTAAGTGTGTTTATTGGGAGTAATGTTGAACGGCTAATAGGTTTTATAATGTTCAGTTCTGTAGTAGAAGGCAGACAGTATAGGTGAGTTGAAGTATTTGTGAAAAGTTAAAAACATATGAGGCGTTAAGTGTGTTATAGGAACTAATGTTGAGGTGATTAAGGGGTTTCATATTTAGTGATTTAATATAAGGCATCAGTAGCTTAGGGTTTTTCCCCTACTCTATCTTTAACGGCATTGATGATTTGAAGTTTATGGAGAAAATAAATAATACAAAGAGTTGTATTGCCTTCTGATGGTGGATGGTGTGTATATTGGTTGATTGAAGGGCTGACGGGGTGTAATGTTTCACTAGATGGAATGCAAACAGTATGGATGTGATGTGTGTGTGTAGGGTAAACAAAACAAACAGTTACATCGCCGGTGTTTGTCGTGGTTAACGTTGAATTGCTAATGGTATTAAATATTTGGTGATGTAATGGAATTGCAAATATCATAGATACATACGTAATTTGAATTATAATGTTAGAGGTAAATATTGTAGAGTTTTAGGTAAATATTGGAGTTGTATCGCCTAAATGCGGAATAGATAATTTAATCTATATGCACAAAGTATATTATTGAATAGGCTGTATCCCTGACTGACAAAAAAACAAAACGGAGAAAAAGGTTGAAGCATATCCTCTGCCCGATGCAAAAAGCGAAAGGAAAAGAATGTTCCCAGAGTATATTATACACTCGATACAAATTATGCTAAACAGAATATACTCAAGAGCGGAAAATGTCTCCTGAAAACAGGCGACGAAGGTTGAGGTGGAATTATGAGAGAGAGAGAGAGAGAGAGAGAGAGAGAGAGAGAGAGAGAGAGAGAGAGAGAGAGAGAATTAATATCTCACAGTAAAATTAGATGATGAGATGAAAGAGATTAGGAAAGTTTAAAGAAACGGAGAGAAAGGACAGAAAGATAGGAGCAGGAGGAAGAGGATGATGCAGAGGCGGAGAAGGAGGAAGAGGAGAGCAGGGAGGCACAGTAAACAGCGTGCATTTGTTTGTCTGTTTGTCTTCGTCTCCGGACGTTCCCACTCTGTTGTTTATGACACACACACACACGCACACACACACACACACACACACACACACACACACGGCCCGCCATTCATCATTATAATATTAGGTCATGATGCACAATATATGGATTAATCTGACGCTAATTTGACAGGTGTTTTAATATTGTGAAGGACGATAATGGCCGATAGGAATGATTATAATGAAGAGGATGACGATGGTGGGAATTATGATAATGGTGATGATGGCAGTAGTAGTAGTGGGGCCCTTGATGATGCTGGTAGTAATAATAGTAGTGGTAGTGGTGGTAGGGGTGGTGATGATAATACTGATGATGATGGTGTTTCTAATCTCCGAGTCTGTTTACGAGAGATATAACTCCTTTTTTCTCTCATTACTTGCCTTCCCTCTCTTCCCTTCTTCCTTTACTCCTATCCCTTATTCCTCATCTTCCCTTCCCTTCCTTACCTTCTCTTCCTTAGCATCTCACCCTCCCACATTCCATACCTCCTCCTCCCTGAATGACTGTAACTTGTTGCCTGCTGCTCGATCCTAACTTAGCATAAGCCACGTGTTTACAGGCACACAAAGGATCCACGCACCCACGCCCCGGAATCCTAATTCCCCTGAGAGTACACTAGAATTTCCGCGGGAGTACTTGTCACCGGGCGCCAGCCATTCACCGTGCGCCTGCTACACCTGCGCTAATATAAACTTATTCGCTACGAAAATAGACTAAACTGCGCTCAATTCAATAATACCTTGGGCAGCAGAGTAATATAGCGTCATCTGTCTCATTCGTAAATAAATTAATAAACAATTAAATAGAAACTAGATAAAGGACAACTCCAGAACCCGACCTTCCCGCTACCTACGTCTCATTCCGTTACAGATCCTACCCACCGTCGTGTGATCTAAAAATAAAAAATAAATAGTTAAATAAATAAAAAAGTAATTAAAAATAGATAAATATTTTAATTTCATAAAAAAAATTGATAACTCACTTCCCGTGTTATGCTGTTCTTTGTACAAAGCAACGATCATGCCTTCACCACTCTTCAGATGTAATGAGTGCCAGGGTCGCTTCGCGGGCCAATACTTTAAGAAAGGAAGTGAGAACTGTAAACTCTGTGTAATGGACAATCGTATCAAGGTCTTAAAGAGCTCTAAAACAGAATTGGAACGTTCCAACTCTCTCTTGTGGCAGATACTGTCAGCTTACCCATCCCTGCCCACTCCTCAAACTAGTTCAACCCAATACGCGGATTTCTTCAGACACAAAAACTCCGCCGCCACTGCCGACTCTCGTCTTTCCCATCCCCTTAAATCCCCTCCCCTTCCTCCTCCTCCTACTCCTCCTCCCCCTCCTCCTCCTCCCCCTACGACCTGGGACCAACTTGGCATCACTGACAGTACAATCGACAACGCGTGGAACGTCTTCAAAGATAAGCTGTTGTAAGTAGAGAAGGCTACAGTGCCTACGAAATCCAGGCGAGTAAATGGGGCCGTAGGATGACCGTGGATGACCAGAGAAACAAAAAGGGCAGTAAACCCAAAAATAAGGAATTATAATTTGATGAAAGAGAATGCTACGGCCGAAGCCAGCACACAGTACGACAACAGCCTCAGAGCTTGTCGCAGCTTTATTCGGAGTAGCAAACGCAACTATGAAAAGCAAATAGCGCGCGAAATCAAAACTAACTCCAAGAAATTCTTCACGTACATAAGATCGAAAAAGAAAGTCAAATCCAATATTGGTCCCCTGACAGACGAGACTGGATCTGTAACTCAGGACAGTAAACAGATGGCAAGAATCCTCAACAGTAACTTCGCATCCGTATTCACAGTCGAGGACATTGAAACCATTCCCGAGGGCCCTGACCCGCCGAGTGAGATCACGCCCCGGGAAATTGACTCAATATGCGACCAAGAAGTAAAAAAGTACTTGGCAAAATTGCACGCAAAGCCAAGTCCAACCCGAAAAAGTTCTTCACGTATATAAGAACCAAAAAGAAGACAAAAATCAATATCGGTCCCCTAAAAGATGAAAGTGACGTACTAACACATGACAGCAGACAAATGGTCCAAATCCTAAACAAAAACTTCGCGTCTGTGTTCACGGTCAAGAACACCCAGTCCCTACCCGAGAGCCCTACCCCATCGATGGGAATCACACCCTTAGATATTGGTACAATCGACGAGCGGGATGTGAAAAGTACCTAGATAAACTCGAGACAACCAAGTAAACCGGACCCGACGACTTGTCATCCAGGCTGCTCAAGGAACTTAAGCAGCAGATCCTCAAGCCACTCACCGCCATCTATAATCTGACACTACAACAAAACAAAGTTCCTAAAGACTGGAAGCAAGCGAACGTAACACCAATCTACAAAAAGGGAGACAAGAGCTTGGCCTTAAACTACAGACCAATCAGCTTGACCTCAATGGCGTGAAAAATTCTCCAGAGGATCATCAGAGACAAACTCGTTAAGTTCCTTGAAGACAACAATAACATTTCCGATGCACTGCAAGTCCGCCTGTAAGAAAGCCAATACAATGCTCAGGTTCATAGCGAGGAACTTCGAATACAAGATGCCGGAAGTTATGTTGTCCTTGTAAAATTCGCTGGTAAGGCCCCACCTGGAATGCCCCATGCAATTCTGGTCTCCAAATTACAGGAAAGACATTGAATTACTTGAGAGAGTACAGCTCCGCGCCACGATGATACCATCACTGAGGACGAAGCCCTACGAAGAGCGACGAAGAGCGATTCAACCTCTTCACGTTGGAAAAGAGACGACTGCGGGGAGACATGCTACAAGTCTTTAAGTACCTGAACAAGCTCAGCAATGTTGATCACTCCAAACTCTTCACGCCACAAACAAACCCGAGAACAAGAAACAACGGAAAAACACTTCAAGCAAAGCGATGCAATATCGACATCGGCAGGAGATATTTCTCGAATAGAGTTGCTCGCCACTGGAACAGCCTTCCTGCAGAAGTGGTTAGCGCAGAGACAATCAACTCCTTTAAGAAACGCATTGATTGCCACTTTGCTGCAACGGGAGTGAACTGAACGTATCCAAGAGTAGGTACACGAGTGCTTTAATCCCTCCCCGCAAGCCACTCCTATGGCTGACGGATTGATTAAATCACTGAAAGCAAGCAGCATAGTAAAGAGCCAACAGGCTTTCTGCTGCCTGCTAGTCCATGTTTCCATGCTTCCTCCTCCTCCTCCTCCTCCTCCTCCTCCTCCTCCTTCACTCACACTAATAACACACAGCACGCACAGCCTCGTCGTGTGTGTGTGTGTGTGTGTGTGTGTGTGTTCCCGGCAAGCATAAGACGTGACCAGGGAGAAATTAAAGTAAGGAAATACGAAAGAGAGAGAGAGAGAGAGAGAGAGAGAGAGAGAGAGAGAGAGAGAGAGAGAGAGAGAGAGAGAGAGAGAGAGAGAGAGAGAGAGAGAGAGAGAGAGAGAGAGAGAGAGAGAGAGAGAGAGAGAGTGCATGGGAAAGGGGAAAGTAGAATGGAGAAAGGGAGGGAAGGAGAGGAAAGTGAGAAAGGAGAAAGGGAGGGAAATTGTTGAAAATGCAAATAGAGAAAAAAAAGTGTTAAAGATGGAAATAGATGAAAAGGGACAGAAGGAAAAAAATAGAGAGAAGTAAAGGAAAATGAAAAAAATACGAGGGAAGGAAAGGAGAGGGAAGTTAAAATTTAGAAAAAAATGAGGGCGAGGGGATAGGAGGAAAAAAAAATCTCCCTTACAGTTTTATTATAATTACTCTCCAGGTGTTTTGAATATGCACGCAATAACTTAAGTTCACTGAGAATTAAAAGCTGTTGTTGTGTTTTTAAAGTAATGAGCAAGTCCCGGTGCGTGAAGCGAGCGGAGAAAAACTATGTATGTATGTATTTGTATGTGTATGTGTGTGTACGCATGTATGTATGCAAAGAAGCCTTCGTTATACAGTCACGTTTAGAGTGTGTACGTGGAATAATGTAAACGTTAAAAGAAGGAAAAAGGTAAAATAAGTATGGGGAGGTGTTTTTCATATTGTTAACTATCAGACGAACATTTTTTTCAGTTGTACCGTGATCTTTGGGGGAAAAGAGAGTTGTTCGTGTTATTTGTTTGCTGTTTGTTAGTGTTAGAGTTGTTAGTGTGGATAATTATATCAATTCATATGTAAATAAATTAAAAAAATAAGCAAATATACATAACTGTGAACTAATATACTTTTCATTTACCTTTCTCTTCTAGATGAATAGATGAAGATAAAATAATAAGAGGTAAAAATTGGAATAAAGAAAGAATGTGATAAAAAAAACTCCCTCCCTACCTTCCCTATTCTCCTCTTCCTTAGTCATTTCCTCCCTTTTTCCATCCCTTTCTTCCTTCCTGTTCTCTCCCTTTTCATCAATTTTATTACGTCCTTCCTTGCCTTCTTTTACCCCGTTTTTTCTTCTTTCCTTCCTCCATTTTTTTCTTCCTTTAGAACCAAAGGTCAGGTAGAAAATGTAACAGAGAGAGAGAGAGAGAGAGAGAGAGAGAGAGAGAGAGAGAGAGAGAGAGAGAGAGAGAGAGAGAGAGAGAGAGAGAGAGAGAGAGAGAGAGAGAGAGAGAGAGAGGAACTGACAGACAGACAGACACACAGACAGGCAGACAAATACAGTAACACACGCCTAATGAAGCACCTATCTGTAACGCTGGAGGTCATAATTAATCAATCTGATAATCTGTAGCTGACCTGTTCGTGTCACCTGAGCTCAGCGCGGGTGGAAGTTACGTGAAGGAATGGCTTGGGTAGGGGGGAGGGGAGAGAAGAGGGAGAGGGGGAGCAGGGGAGGGAAGGGATGAGGGGCTATGAGGCAGGATAAAATGTAGAGGGGAGGGTAAGAGGTAGGGGGTTGGGAGAGGTAAGGGGAGGGGGAAAGGTGGGGGAGGGGGCACGGAGAGGGAAGGAAGGGGTGAGGGGATATGAGGAAGGATAAAGTATTGAGGGAGAATGAGGAGGAGCAGGAATGAGTTGAGAGAGAGGTGAAAAGGGGGAGGTAATAAAGGGGAAGTATCATGATGTAAGGGACCCAGGGGAGGAGAAGGTGGAAAAGGGAGGTAAGTAAAAGAGGAAGTGAAGGAAATGATTGGAGGCAGAGGAGGTGAAGAGATACTGAAGGGAAAGAGTGATGATGAATGAGATGAGTGGAAGAAGTGAAAAAGTGAAGACAGGGAATGGAAAATGAGAGTATAAGAAATAAATGTGTAGGTGAGGAAAGGGGGGTAAGGATACGAGACGATGATGATGATGGGGTTATGGAGAGTGAAAAGGGGAGATGTGGTGGTGATAAGGAGGAGGAGGGGAAGAAGGAGGATGGGAAAGGATGAAAGGATGTGAAGAAAGGGGTGATAAGTTAAGGGGAGGGAGGGGCTGAGAAAATGAAGAAGGAAAAAGTAATACGGAGGAACAAGGGAGCTACTGAGGAAGGAGCAAGGAAGATGAGGACCTAGGAGGAGGTGGAGGAGGGATGATGATGGAGGAGGAGGAGGAGGAGGAGGGACGAAAGGGGAGGGAAAGAGATAAAGAAAGAAAGAAAGAACATAGAATGATGATGAAAGGGTTGATGAGAAGAGTGAGAAAGAAAAGGTAAAGTGGAGAAGTAATGATGACAGGGCAGAGGAGGATGGCAAGATGTAGACTAAGAAAAGGGCAGGGAGATGGAGAGAGTGTGATGAAGAAGAAGAAGGGATTAATGGTATAGGCAGGAAGAGGCATCATGAGAAAAAAAGCGAAAAGGGAGAGAAAATAAGAAGGCTGATAAAAGGAAGAATGAAGGATTGATGGGTTAGGATGGAGAGAAAGACAAGAAGAGAGATTAGAAAGATGGAGACGGGGATAGGAAAGGGTTAACGTGAGGGGGAGGGGAAAGGGTGAAGAGGTGGGGGGTGAAGGGGTAGTTGTGTTAAATATGAGATGGTAATGAGAATGAGAACGGCGAGGTGAATGAGGCGCCAATGAGGTTAATGAGGATGCAAATGTGGTGATGGCAGTGGTGATGTAGGAAAAATGAAAGTAGAGGTGACTTGACTGTGGGTGATGATATTGAGGCTAATGTTACTCATGATGTGATGAGGTAGTGATGATGACGTTGGTGATGTATATGGTTGTGAGAGAAGGGATACTTTTGGTGACTGGGATAGCGATGAGGTGGTAATTAGGTATGAAGATGGTGGTGAAGGGATGATGGTGGTGGCGATGTGAATGGTTGTGTAGGGAGGAAATAACAAGGGAGGTGACTGTTGGTGGTGATGATGGCGTTGAGGTGGTGATGAGTTAATGGCAGTGATACTCGAAGGGTGGTGCTGAGTTGTGATGATGTGAAAGGCAAGTGTGATGCGGGATTGTTTTCTACATGTAAGCATTATTTTTCTTTTCTTTCTTTCTTTTTGATTCTTTTCATCTATTCATTCTTAACAGCTCATTATTTTTTTCTGTTCTTCCTTTTTTTATCACATTCCTTCTTTATTTCAATTTTTACCTCTTATTATTTTATCTTTATCTATTCATCTAGAAGAGAAAGGTAACTGGAAAGTATATTAGTTCACAGTTATGTACATTTACTTATTTTTTTTTATTTATTTACATATGAATTGATATAATTATCCACACTAACAACTCTAACACTAACAAACAGTAAACAAATAACACGAACAACTCTCTTTTCCCCCAAAGATCACGGTACAACTGAAAAAATGTTCGCCTGATAGTTAACAATATGAAAAACACCTCCTCATACTTATTTTACCTTTTTCCTTCTTTTAACGTTTACATTATTCCACGTACACACTCTAAACGTGACTGTATAACGAAGGCTTCTTTGCATACATACATGCGTACACACACATACACATACAAATACATACATACATAGGTTTTTTTCCGCTCGCTTCACGCACCGGGACTTGCTCATCACTTTAAAAACACAACAACAGCTTTTAATTATCAGTGAACTTAAGTTATTGCGTGCATATTCAAAACACCTGGACAGTAATTATAATAAAACTGTAAGGGAGATTTTTTTTCTTAGATTACTCCCCGCAGTCGTCTCTTTTCCAACGTGAAGAGGTTGAATCGCTCGAGTCGCTCTTCGTAGGGCTTCGTCCTCAGTGATGGTATCATCTTCGTGGCGCGGCGCTGTACTCTCTCAAGTAATTCAATGTCTTTCCTGTAATTTGGAGACCAGAATTGCACGGGGTATTCCAGGTGGGGCCTTACCAGCGAATTATACAAGGACAACATAACTCCCGGCGTCTTGTATTCGAAGTTCCTCGCTATGAACCTGAGCATTGTATTGGCTTTCTTACAGGCGGACTTGCAGTGCATCGGAAATGATGTTGTTGTCTTATAGGAACTTAACGAGTTTGTTTCTGACGATCCTCTGGAGAATTTTTCACGCCACTGAGTTCAAACTGATTAGTCTGTAGTTTAAGGCCACAGTCTTGTCTCCCTTTTTGTAGATCGGTGCTACGTTCGCTTGCTTCCAGTCTTTAGGAACTTTGTTTTGTTGTAGTGTCAGATTATAGATGACGGTGAGTGGCTTGAGGATTTGCTGCTTAAGTTCCTTAAGCAGCCAGGATGACAAGTCGTCGGGTCCGGTTTACTTGTTTGTCTCGAGTTTATCTAGGTACTTTGTTTGTCTCGAGTTTATCTAGGTACTTTTTCACATCCCGTTTGTCGATTGTACCAATATCTAGGGGTGTGATTCCCATCGGTGGGGTAGGGCTCTCGGGTAGGGACTGGGTGGTCTCGACCGTGAACACAGACGCGAAGTTTTTGTTTAGGATTTGGACCATTTGTCTGCTGTCCTGTGTTAGTACGTCACTTTCATCTTTTAGGGGACCGATATTGATTTTTGTCTTCTTTTTGGTTCTTATATACGTGAAGAACTTTTTCGGGTTGGACTTGGCCTCGCGTGCAATTTGCTTTTCATAGTCGCGGTTACGCTGTCGAATGCGAGTTCTGCGAGCTCTGAGGCTTTGATGGTACTGATCGCGTGTCTCATCAGTGCTGTTTTCTTTTAGCAAGTTGTATTTTCTCTTCTTTAAATTAATCGCCCGTCGAGCTTGGATAGTAATCCACGGTGGGCTTATGGCATTACTTGTTCTCCTAATCTTCACGGGAACAGTTGTTCTCTCTACCTCTAGGAGTTTGTTCTTGAAGTTTATGGGTTCCCAAGTTGTCTGGGTTAGCAGCTCACGAGCGAGATTAAAATTGGCTCTTTTGTAGTCTGGAATCTTGAACGTATTTTCGATGAGTTCATGGTCTATCCTGATCTTAAGGCGAATTACGTGATGGTCGCAACCACCTAGTTTTTCGCCGACTTGACATTCACGTGTGAGGTCGGAATCACTCACGAGTACTAGGTCTAATAAGTTATTTTCCCTTGTCGGTTGGGTAACGATCTGAATTAGAAAAGTGTTTTCTAGCATTTCGAGCAATCTGTTACCCTCCCGATCTCCATTCATCGTGGTCCAGTCAGTGTTGGAACAGTTAAAGTCCCCGATAATGACTGACTGTTTGTTTTGTGTTATGGTGTGAACTTCCTCATACAGCTCTGCGGCGTCCACTTCTGGTTGCTTTGGAGGTCTGTATACGATTCCAATCGTTATTTTATTGTGCTTGCTAGTTTCCAGTTCAACATAAACGGTGTCATATTTCTCCGAGTCCTCTTTGTTTATTTTCACTGCCGGGTATTTGATCTTGATGTAGCATATAACAGCTCCTCCTTTCTTATGAAATCTGTCTTTGTACAAGCTTTCGTATCCCGGAATTGAGAATTCGGTCATTAGGTGGTCTGAGGTGGCCCACGTTTCGGTGATTGCAATCACGTCCGGTCTTTCGACGTCAATGTGGGCAAGTAACTCATCCCGTTTGGGTATTAAGCTCCGTACGTCATTAGTTCACAGCTATGTATATTTACTTTTTTTTTATTTACATATGAATTGATATAATTATCCACACTAACAACTCTAACACTAACAAACAGTAAACAAATAACACGAACAACTCTCTTTTCCCCCAAAGATCAAGGTACAACTGAAAAAATGTTTGTCTGATAGTTAACAATATGAAAAACACCTCCCCATACCTATTTTACCTTTTTCCTTCTTTTAACTTTTAAAGATAGTCTGGCACAAATCTTTGCTTTCCAAACTACCCTCCTGCGGTTTCTATCCTCCCTTTCTGCTGTGGTAGACGGTCACTGTTCTTCCCCTAAACCTATTAATAGTGGTGTTCCGCAGGGTTCTGTCCTATCTCCCACTCTCTTTCTGTTGTTCATTGATGATCTTCTTTCCATAACAACTGTCCTATCCATTCTAATGCCGATGACTCTACTCTGCATTGTTCAACCTCTTTTAATAAAAGACCCACCCAACAAGAACTGAATGATTCCAGGCTGGAGGCGACAGAACGCTTAGCCTCAGACCTTACTATTATTTCCGATTGGGGCAAGAAGAACTTGGTGTCCTTCAACGCCTCAAAAACACAGTTTCTCCACCTATCCACTCGACACAATCTTCCAAACAACTATCCCCTATTCTTTGACAACACTCAGCTATCACGTTCTTCAACACTAAACATCCTCGGTCTATCCTTAACTCAAAATCTCAACTGGAAACTTCATATCTTTTCTCTTACTAAATCAGCTTCCTCGAGGCTGGGCGTTCTGTACCGTCTCCGCCAGTTCTTCTCCCCCGCACAGTTGCTATCCATTTACAGGGGCCTTGTCCGCCCTCGTATGGAGTATGCATCTCACGTGTGGGGGGCTCCACTCACACAGCTCTCTTGGACAGAGTGGAGTCTAAGGCTCTTCGTCTCATCAGCTCTCCTCCTCTTACTAATAGTTTTCTACCTCTTAATTTTCGCCGCCATGTTGCCTCTCTTTCTATCTTCTATCGATATTTTCATGCTGACTGCTCTTTCGAACTTGCTAACTGCATGCCTCCACCCCTCCCGTGGCCTCGCCACACACAACTTTCTACTCAAGCTCATCCCTTTACTGTCCAAATCCCTTACGCAAGAGTTAACCAGCGTCTTCACTCATTCATCCCTCACGCTGGTAAACTCTGGAACAATGCTCCTTATTCTGTATATCCTCCTGCCTACGACTTGAACTCTTTCAAGAGGAGGGTATCAGGACACCTCTCCTCCCGAAATCGACCTATCTTTCGGCCACTCCTCTAACTCTTTTTAGGAGCAGTGAGTATCGGGCTTTTGTAACATTTGTTACCTTTTTTATGCCCTTGAACTGACTCCTCTGCTTTAGAAAAAAAAAAAAAAGATTACTAGAAATACACGATAGCCAAGCAGCCACGAGAGAAGAGAGTTAATTCGGTAGGAATAAAAATTGATTTACATAGATTTACATAGAAAACCAGACCACACAGACCCCATGGTCCAGACTAGGTGGCCTGTCCTTAAACGTAAGTGATTCTACATTAATCAGATGGCTCCAAAACGTTGCATTTCTACGCTAGTTAATATTAACTTCAAGGAAGTGACGGTCGAGCTGGTTTTTAAAGGAGTCAATCGTGTTACACTGGACAAATGAAGGTGGGAGCTTATTCCATTCTCGCACTACAATGTTGTTCCGCGTTCGCAAAGTGTCATCGATCATAAACAATTTTGTTCTGTCTACATTCGTGAAACCCTTAAGTATTTTAAAACATTCGATCAGTTTTCCTCGGAGGCGACATTTCTCAAGTGAGAACATGTTAAGGGTGGAAAGCCTTTCTTCGTAGGATTTGTTGCGCAAGGAAGGGATCGTTTTTATTGCCCGACGCTGAACACCTAATTTAGCAATGTCCTTTTCTGAGGCTACTGACAGCAATCTGTACTCTGTTCCCTCCTATTATCTCTATCCTAAATTTCAATCCAAACCTGGATGTTACGCCTACGTGCGCAACGACATCACTTGCTCTCGTGCCCGCGACCTTGACTCTTTTGAATTTTCCACCATCTGTCTAAGACTTCATTGTCATTCTATTACTAAATACATCTGTGCTGTTTATCTCTCACCTAACTCTACTAACTATGTAAAATTCTTTGACTATTTGAACTCTAAAGTGGAGCACATCTTGACCCACTCTCCCTTCGCTGAAATCTCCATCCTAGGAGATTTCAATGTTCACCACCAGCTTTGGCTTTCATCCTCTTTCACTGACCAGCCAGTTGGTCCAGCACCCTACACGCATTCCCGACCGTCTTGGAGACAGGCCCAACATTCTAGACCTCTTCCTTACCTCAAACCCTTCTGCTTATTCTGTCAAACTGTTCTCTCCGTTGGGCTCCTCCGATCACAATCTTATTTCTGTATCCTGTCCTATCGCTCCTGTACATCCTCTGGACCCACCGAAGAGGCGATGCTCCTGGCATTTTGCTTCAGCTCGGTGAGACGACCTGAGGATGTGCTTTTCCGATTTCCCGTGGAATAATTATTGCTTACAGGATAGAGACCCCTCTGTGTGTGCTCAGCGCATCACAGAGGTGATTGTCTCTGGAATGGAGGCATACATTCCACGTACTTTCTCTACTCCTCACGCTAAAAAGCCTTGGTTTAATCACGCTTGTTCTCGTGCTGTCAATGATAGAGAGGCAGCTCACAAAAGGTACCAGAGCCTTCAAACTAATGCTAACTATGAACTTTACATTTCTGTCCGGAATCGTGCGAAATCTATTCTCCGACTAACCAAAAACTCTTTCATTAATAGAAAATGCCAAAACCTTGCTTTCTCTAACTCTTCCCGTGACTTCTGGCATCTAGCCAAAAACATCTCCAGCTTCACTTCTTCATCTTTCCCTCCACTCCTTAGTCCTGACGGCAACACTGCCGTCTCATCTATCTCTAAGGCTGAACTCTTCTCTCAAACTTTTTTCTAAAAACTCAACTCTAGACGAGTCTGGGCATATTCCTCCCACTCATCCCCCCTCTGACTCTTTTATGCCTGTTATAAAGATTCTTCAAAATGACATTTTCTATGGCCTCTCTGGCCTCAATCCACAGAAGGCTTATGGACCTGATGGAGTATCTCCTATTGTCTTTAAAAACTGTGCCTCCGTGCTGTCACCCTGCCTGGTCAAACTCTTTCGCCTCTGCCTGTCAACATCTACCTTTCCTTCCTGCTGGAAGTATGCCTTCATACAGCCTGTTCCTAAGAAGGGTGACCGTTCCAATCCCTCAAACTACCGTCCTATAGCTTTACTTTCTTGTCTATCTAAAGCTTTTGAATCAATCCTTAACCGAAAGATTCAAAAGCACCTTTCCACTTTTGACCTTCTATCTGATCGTCAGTATGGGTTCCGCAAGGGGTGTTCTACTGGTGATCTCCTTGCCTTCCTAACTGACTCTTGGTCATCCTCTCTTAGCCGTTTCGGTGAAACCTTTGCTATTGCGCTGGACATATCAAAAGCTTTTGATAGGATCTGGCACAAATCTTTGCTTTCCAAACTACCCTCCTACGGTTTCTATCCTTCTCTCTGTACCTTTATCTCCAGTTTCCTTTCTGACCGATCTATTTCTGCTATGGAAGACGGTCACTGTTCTTCCCCTAAACTTATTAACAGTGGTGTCCCACAGGGTTCTGTCCTATCTCCCACTCTCTTTCTGTTGTTCATTGATGATCTTCTTTCCAAAACGAACTGTCCTATCCATTCTTACGCCGATGATTCCACTCTGCATTACTCAACTTCTTTTAATAGAAGACCCACCCTACAGGAACTTAACGATTCAAGGCTGGAGGCAACAGAACGCTTAGCCTCAGACCTTACTATTATTTCCGATTGGGGCAAAAGGAACCTGGTTCCTTCAACGCCTCAAAAACACAGTTTCTCCACCTATCCACTCGACACAATCTTCCAAACAACTATCCCCTATTCTTTGATAACACTCAGCTATCACCTTCCTCAACACTAAACATCCTCGGTCTATCCTTAACTCAAAATCTCAACTGGAAACTTCATATCTCATCTCTTACTAAATCAGCTTCCTCGAGGCTGGGCGTTTTGTACCGTCTCCGCCAGTTCTTCTCCCCCGCACAGTTGCTATCCATTTACAGGGGCCTTGTCCGCCCTCGTATGGAGTATGCATCTCATGTGTGTGTGTGTGGGGGGGGGGGGGTCCACTCACACAGCTCTCCTTGACAGAGTGGAGTCAAAGGCTTTTCGTTTCATTAGCTCTCCTCCTCATACTGATAGTCTTCTACCTCTCAAATTCCGCCGCCATGTTGCCTCTCTTTCTATCTTCTATCGATATTTTCATGCTGACTGCTCTTCTGAACTTGCTAAGTGCATGCCTCCCCTCCTCCCGCGGGCCCTCTGCACACGACTTTCTACTCATGCTCTTCCCTATACTGTCCATACCCCTTATGCAAGAGTCAACCAGCATCTTCACTCTTTCATCCCTCACGCTGGTAAACTCTGGAACAATCTTCCTTCATCTGTATTTCCTCCTGCCTACGACTTGAACTCTTTCAAGAGGAGGGTATCAGGACACCTCTCCTCCCGAAATTGACCTCTCTTTTTGGACACTCCTTTGACCTCTGTTTGGGAGCAGTGAGTGACGGGGTTTTTTTTTCTTTACGCCCGTGAACTCTCTCCTTAGCTGTAAAAAAAAAATGGTTGGGAGACCAAAACTGTAATGCATATTACAAGTGGGGTCTGACTAAACTTTTTGTTGAGCGGAAGTATTACATCTTTATTCTTGAAGAAAAAGTTTCTTTTTAATGAAGCCCAACATTATGTTCTTTTTATTTGCTGCATCGATGCATTGCTGTGAGAATTTGAGGTTTGACGCAATTTTGACCCCGCAGATCCTTAACACATTGAAGGCTTGTGAGTTTAACGCCGCTCATTTCGTAATCGAACTTATTTCTTGTTCCATCTTGAAGGACCTGGCACTTGTCTACATTAAAGGGCATCTCCCATTTATCTGACCAAGCTGAAATTTTGTGCAAATCCTCTTGGAGGCTTTGCCAGTCTTTGTCAGTGAGAACCGAGTTACCAATCTTTGTGTCGTCTGCAAATTTACTAATGCGATTATTGAGTCCAACATCCACATCGTTGATGTAAATAATGAAGAGCACTGCGGCAAGAACCGAGCCTTGAGGGACGCCACTAGTGACCGGTTCCCACTCTGAGTTAAATCCGTCAATCACCACTCTTTGTTATCTGTTGCACAGCCAATTCGCGATCCATTGGTTTACTTAACCGTCAATACCTATTTGCTTTAATTTATAAAATAATTTATGATGTTGGAAGATTAAAAAGAAAGGAAGGTGTAAACACTTTTTCTCGAGTGTTGTAACTGAGAATCAAACTGAGGCGGAGAAACAGTAAATGAACGAGACGGTAAAAGAGAAGCGAGAACGTGAAGAGAGAGAGAGAGAGAGGGAGGGGGAGAGAGAGAGAGAGAGAGAGAGAGAGAGAGAGAGAGAGAGAGAGAGAGAGAGAGAGAGAGAGAGAGAGAGAGAGAGAGAGAGAGAGAGAGAGAGAGAGAGAGAGAGGAGGAAAGGCTACGGAATGGTCAGCCTTCTAATATATTTCTTATTCAGGTTGTGTTTACGAAACCCATAAGTTGAAATTGAAACCTTTTCCCTTCGGTCCATTATATTATGTGCCCACCACCTTCCTACTTACCTACCTACCTTACTTCCTACCTACCTACCTACCTACCTATGTACCTACCTGCCTACTTACCTACCTACCTACCTATCTACCTATCTATTTACCTACCTACCTACCTACCTACCTACCTACCTACCTACTTACCTACCTACCTACCTAACGACCTACCTACCTCCCTGCCTCTCTACTTACCTCAATATTTACCTACCTAACAATGTATCTTACCACCTCGCTACCCATTTACCTACTTTCCTTCCTACCTATCCACCTCTCTTCCAACCTTTTTACTTCTTCCTCTCTCCTCTTTCTCCTTTCTTTCTCCTCCTACCCACTTTTTGTTTACTTTTCTACCTAAACTATCTACTTACCTACATGTTAAACTTTATACCTTCCTTCTCACCTGCCTTCAGTTTATTCTGCCAACCTTCCCTCCATTGTACTTACCTACCTACCAGTTTAACTCTAGTACACCTTCCTTTTATACCTACCTTCAGTCTCTTCTGCTAACCTTCCTTCCTTCATACCTTCCTTTCTACCCACCCTCAATATTTTGTTTTCCCTATCTACCCACCTACCTATCTCGCCTACCTATTTCGTATCTCAATATAGTACATGCATACTTTTCCTCAGCACCTTTCTCTGTACTTCAACCCGCCTTTTCACTAGCCGTTTTCTCCTCCTCCTCCTCCTCCTCCTCCTCCTCCTCCTCCTCCTCCTCCTCCTCCTCCTCTCTCTTCCGGCCATCCATTATCAATATCACTTTAAGCAGGTCGGAGATGTGAGCAGCAGGTACAGAGTGACCGCTGGAAGAAGGGAAGTGTGGGGGGAGGAGCGGGGAGGGAAGGGAGTGGAGTGGAAATGAAAGGAATGGAAGGGGATGGCAGGGAATGAAAGAGAAGGGAAGGGAATGGGAGGGAAGGAAAGGAAAACTAGAGTGGAAAACGATGGAGAATTGTGTGAAATGGGTGAGGAGACGGTGAAACGAAGGAATGAGGAGAGGGAAAGGAAAGAAAAAGGGAAGAGCAATTGTAGCAGCAGGAAAGAAAGGGAGATACCTAAGCCTACCTGTTCCTTAATTGACCCCTTACGAAGTACAACCCCCTCCCCCTTCCCCTCCCTCTTCCCCTAAGCCAAAATATGTACCTTTTGAAACCCTTCACATTTCACTTTATCGAGCCGTCAACTTTTCTTCTCTTAAGCTTTCGGCGGCTATTTCAATGTACTAATACCGCTAAGCAAAAAATGAGGGCCCAGGAAAATGAAAGGCGGCAATAGGAGCAATATATTAGATGTAAAAGTATTTCTTGGGCTCAGACGGGATCCCGGGTTGAGGGAAGACGAGTATTGAAGACGGAAGCAGCGCTGGCGAGGGGCAGGGCCGATATTGAATGGGAAGAGGGAGAGGCGGAGGAAATGGAAGAGGAAGGAAAGTAAAGAAAGGAGAAGGAGTTGAACAAGGGAAGGAAGACGAGAGGAACGGCGAGGGAGAGGAGGATAGTGAGGGTTATGGAAAGAGGTGTAGTAGGAGGAGGAGGAGAAGGATGGTAAATGGGAAGAGGTGACGGTGAAGGAAAAATAAAGAATATTGCAGAACGAACGAAGGCCGCGGTGCGTAATCATGCAAATTCATCATTTCGTGTGCGTGCGTGCGTGTATGTGTGCGTGCGTCCAGCGGCCACACGGATTTCTTCCAAATTTGTGCTGAAATGGTCTTGTAAATTATGGCGCTCGAAGGTTATTGAGTCAGAGAGCTCGTGAAAAATCCAAAATAATGTAAATATGTTGCCCGTCATCAGAATGTTGGAAACAAACTGTCGAGCTGCGTCCGGGGCGGAACATCCCCGCGTGTGTTCATTGCGCCAGTGTGCTCTTTATATTGACGTGTTGATGGCTGTGTGACAACGCCGGAGTGTGTTGTAGTGTTTTTAAGTGAGGGAACATGTGCACCATTGCTGAAGTAACAGTCCGTGGAGACTCGAAATAATTATCTCGGGTGTGTTCCGCCTCCTTGTCACGAATGAACGGTAGCGTATTCACACGACGTGTTCCTCTTCTCCTTGCCATTGTTGGCCAGGCGTCCCATGATTGGGTGGATTGATATTTGCACACAGGACATAGTCCGTCAGTCACAAAGGCTCTCGTGTTTCGATATGACTTGCCTCAGCTCATCTTCTATACAAAATAGTTATGGTTGGCACCGTTGGACTTAGCAGCGACTGCAGACATTCTGTGGGTGTAAAGAAATCTATAAAATAATTAGATTATTATATATATGAGTGAAAGAATTGCTCCGATGCATTCGTATATTAATTTTCATATGTATTCGAAAGAAGCATTGAAACTTAAGTGGTATCAGGCATTTCATCTCATAAAGAGACGTCTTCTGAACATGGTGGCTTAACCAGATTATAGATGAAATGCAATATAAGCAAAAAAAAAAAAAGAATTTTTAATAATGCATGAGAAAATGTCGCATCCTCCTTCAGAGCGACGCGCGCCTGTGGGTGGGCACACTGGCTGCTGCCTGCCGGTGCTGGCGTGGCCCTGCGCCGTACGTTCATGCTTTCATGTTCCCCCACAACTAAACTAATACTTATTAACCTCAGCTCCCTCATCAGTCGTTCCTCGGATCGTTACTTTGATTTACGAGTAACCTCATTCTGTTACTACTTAAGAATTAATGGAATAATGTCAGATTTATAGCAAGGGAACAGGAAGGGAGGGGGGCTGTGAGGGAGAAACTAAAAAGAGCTCCTTAGGATACGAAGAATGAGTAGCGTGCTCGTTACTCGTCTTACTAAGATACACCTCGCACAGTAATGCATGAGAAATCCTTAGCGGGTGCAGCAAAGGAAAGGGCCAACCATAAACATGTACTTTAATTACGACATTTGATGGACGCGGTATAGTTATTATTAATGAGCTAGGGACTCAAAAGCGAAACGAAGTGTACGAACATGAGATATGGCACGTGCTGACCCATAGTAGTAGTAGTGGCATTAGTAGTAGTAGTAGTAGTAGTAGTAGTAGTAGTAGTAGTAGTAGTAGTAGTAGTAGTAGTAGTAGTAGTAGTATCAGTAGTAGTAGTAGTAGAGGTAGTAACATACTTAGTACTAGAAAAAATAGTAGTAGCAGTATTAGTAGCAGTAGTGGAAGTAGTAGTAGTAGTAATAGCAATAGTAGTAGTAGTAGTAGTAGTAGTAGCAGTAATAATAGCTGTAGTATTAGTAGCTGACGCCCAGGGGTATTTTCATTGCCCGTCTTGGGCTTTGTTGAATAATGTAAACGTAACTTGATGTGCTCGTAGAATTTTCCAAGCCACTCCCCGTAACAAACTCATTGTCTTGTAGTCATTGGAAAGTTTTGGATCTGGTGAACATCTTGCCGAGAAACCTTCTGCTGATCAGTCTGCTCGTGATACATCAACAGCTTTCTCACTCTGCCCGCCTCGCGAAACATATTAAAGTGATCCTTTAAGATGGTTATTAGCTATAGTTAAAGTATTTATTTATGTTTTTCGCTATCACTTGACGGAATATAATGAATGACCGGAATATGATGAATCGTTTGCCAATTTGAACAAAGGAGAAGGGAAGAAAGGACTCACACCCCTGCACACATTTATATAACTCCTTTTCTTACCGAGCATTTATCAGTCAGTCAGTGAGTCACTTGTGAAGATATAGACTGACTTAATTCAACGGCCACTTGCAACATATCAACGCCTCCACATTAAGAGAGAGAGAGAGAGAGAGAGAGAGAGAGAGAGAGAGAGAGAGAGAGAGAGAGAGAGAGAGAGAGAGAGAGAGAGAGAGAGAGAGAGAGAGAGAGAGAGAGAGAGAGAGAGAGAGAGAAAGGAACAAAAAATCTAATTACTGAAACACACACACACACACACACACACACACACACACACACACACACACACACACACACACACACACACACACACTTTTATGATTCTTTATTGATACAAACGAGAACAGGTGTTTGTAAACTGGAGGATGACAAAAAAGGGGAAAGAAAAGGAAAACTAAAAATGCTTGTTGCTGTTTCATGAAGAGTAATTAGAAAAATGTATAAACAAACGGGACTAGATTGTTTACTCTCATGACCTGACGCTAAAAAATAAAAGTAACGAGTAGGCGAGTAAGAAAATTAAGAGTGGTGCAAAACGTAACAGGTTTGCGTAATATAACATTTACATACAAGTATGTAAGGTATCTGTTTCTCGCCGACACGTGTTTCAAAACACATTCTTCCTCCTGAAGGTTGAAATAAAAGGGACGTAAAAAAAAGAGATCCAATCAGTAGCAATGTATAATCCTTGACTATTATGCAAAAAAAGAGTATTGGACTCGAAATAAAGGAGTTGGAGTAATGACCATATTTATCTTTGCTTGAAAAATGTGAAAATATGTTTTGGAACAGAATATAGAGAAAGTGGAATGAACTTAAAATGGATATATTCTTCCGGTAAAAAAAAAAAAAAAAAAAACATTGACTGGGAAAATCAAAATAATGGAATAAGAACATCTTGCGTATTTATTAATTTTAAATATACTATACAAAAAAAAAAACACGGGGAGGTAGGAAAGGTGTTATTATGACTCCAGAAGTAAATTACTCCAACAAATTCAATATACAAAGTTACATGAGATAGGATGAAGCATCTGAACACTACATATCACCAAAATAAGTACACCAGAAAAGAACGAGGATAAAATAAGACGACGCGGTACAGCTGTGTATATAACTGGACCAGTATTTTCTGTCTCAGCGTAAAAAAAAAAAAAAAAAAAAAACATTCAGCCGAAGAAGAAAATGTGGAATGAAATCAGAAAAATAGTTCCGCTGAAAAAAGTACAACCGACAAAAATACATCGAGGTAGAAAAAGTGTAGTTTGGATTCTGTAACTAAACTCACAATTTAAAAAAGAAGTAAAAAAAAGGCATAAAATTGAAATAGAAAAGATGTATTAAGGATACAATAGAAAAAAAATAGTGAAAAATGACAACAATGAAAAAAAATGCGGAGGCCAATTAAAAAAAGGAACCAACTCTAACAAAAAACTGCCGAAAAATAATTTGAACAAACAATTAAAAAAAAAATAGTGGCGGCTCAAATTACAATAAAAGACCTTTAATCCGTTTTTTTTATATCCCTCACTCGAGTGTTTGGAGAACTGCTGCATTATATTCCATTACGCCAGCAAGGCCTCCCCCCCCCCCCCCCCGGCACCATGGGGTAGGGGTGGGGGGTCGAGCCTTCTGAAGCTTGGATTTTTTTTTACTCATTTTGGAATGTAGTTTTCGGCTTTTCTGATTTTTTATGATACTTATTTATATTATCATTATTCCTCCTCGCATTCTTTTGTTAACTACCTTTTCCTTCTCCTCTTCCTCCTTTTCTTCTTCCTCCCTCCTCCTCCTCTCTCTATTTGTTGTAGGGAGGACAAAAAAAAAAGAGAGAAAGAGGGGAGGGGGGGTGGGGAGGTGGAGGGGGGTGTAGGCTGAAAACACTTTAATATTCTTTTTTCAATAATATTTTTCCTCCAGTAACCCCCAGAGGAAGGGAAAGGCAATATTTGAGGGATGGAAAAACATTCGCGACTTTCTGAAACTGTTATGATTTCTTTGTGAATCTGTTACTGTACTGCCATGGTCTTTTTTTCCCTAGGGTGGAAGAATGATAGTTTGAAAATAGATAATATTGATGATCTCGGTGTTAATAATAAATGTGGTTAGTGGACAAGGGATGGTTACTTTTGTTTGAATAGTGAAAAGTGTTTGTTTTTTTGTAGTTACCGATGGGTGACGTGAAGATAATAGTATTTGAAATGGTACCGAGAATATAGAAATGTTAATAATGAGAGTGTTAGAATGTAAGAAATGGTGGTGGTAGTAGTAGTAGTAGTAGTAGTAGTAGTAGTAGTAGTAGTAGTAGTAGTAGTAGTAGTAATAGCGGTAGTTATAATCCTGCAGTAAAAGTAAAAACGGGGTGAAATAATGTAAGGTAATATCGCAAATAATAACAGTAGCGTAATGATAATAATGAAAGTATTGAACGAGGTAATAATTCAAAGTCTACTTCATCCTTACATCAGTTAATTACAATAGTGTGCTCTCCTACCTTCTTTTATCAGGCACAGGGTGAAGAAAACGAGCTACATAAACTATACTAACACAATAATGATAATAATAACAGTAATAATAATCTTAATAATGGCAAATGTGAACTACACGTAGCTACATATCTTACTGTTGAAAAGCCCATATGTGTGAGTTCCGGTGCCGCTTGTACTAACAACAAAGCAATATAAATGTATAGATAAGCTGATGAATACAACAATAAATAAACGAATGATAGATAAAGAGGGGGAGGGAAGGGCTATGAGAGAGCCAATAAAGCAGGGAGTAAATAGGGTGGAAAGGAGAGGATGGAAAAGAGAGAGAGAGAGAGAGAGAGAGAGAGAGAGAGAGAGAGAGAGAGAGAGAGAGAGAGAGAGAGTATAAACAAACGCATGATATTTGCTCTATTCAAAATAGGCATGAGAGAGTTCAGGAGTGGAAAGAGATTTGCCGGAGGAAAATATTTCTCATTCTGGGCAAGAGAGAGAGAGAGAGAGAGAGAGAGAGAGAGAGAGAGAGAGAGAGAGAGAGAGAGAGAGAGAGAGAGAGAGAGAGAGAGAGAGAGATTGTATAAATATTTCGGTTGATAAAGTTAATAACTAAACACATGAATAATTGATGAAATATTGCTATAGAGACAGTGGCATGCAATTAAATAAAAATATAAATAGATACACCAATAAACGGACAGTTAGCTAAAAACACAAATAGATAGATAAATAGATATATAAACAAATAGACAGACAGATAGATATTAAAAGATATGTTATGGGAAATCCGCAATCAAATAAGTTTGACAATGTGAATATTAATGCATTATATGAATTCTTGACGCAGAAATCATGATGGTGAGTGAAAATAAATGATGTAAAAAATAATGATAATAATAATAATAATAATAATAATAATAATAATAATAATAATAATAATAATAATAATAATAATAATAATAATAATAATAATAATAAAGGCACAACAGGGATAAATAAGAGGAAACAAAAAGCAGACAAGAAAATGATTTGTGTAAATAAGTTGACCTCTCTCTCTCTCTCTCTCTCTCTCTCTCTCTCTCTCTCTCTCTCTCTCTCTCTCTCTCTCTCCTCCTGCTCTCTTCGCGTTTAGTGTTGTTTCCCCTTCAAACACTCGTGAACGCCGTGTGTGAAAGAGAGGACGAGTGTAAAGAAGACGGGATGAGGAGAGGGCGAGGCGAAGTATTGGGTGACAGTACAGAAGAGAAGAAGACGGTAGGGAACAAGTGTTAATAGCACAAAAACTGTGCTATATCGGCGTCGCATGACCCTCCAACACATTCCCAACGATTTATATTATGCAACTAGGGGTCTGAAATGGAAAATGCTGAAAAGTAAAGATGGCGCTCTAAACATTTGCCTGCGGTACAACGGGCTGTGGCCGACCATCAGGCCCTACTATGAAGGGCTACCGGCGCCACAGGCCAAGACGTAGAAAAAAAGCTGACTTTGTGTATAATGTCATGTTGAAGGGTTCATCTGGGCTAACAAATGTTTTTATACAATGTCATGTCTACAATGCATGGGTAAGCCAGGAAAACAACTTGAAGAGAACAACAACAACAGAATGGACAATCTGTTGATCGGCGTCTGCGACGCCGATAAAAAGGCGGAGTATTATTAGTTGATAATGTAAAGGAAAGAGGAGAAAGAAAACGAGAGGTTGAGGTGAAGCTTTATTCTGTTTAAAGAAGACGGTAAAGAGGATAGAGAGGATGAAGCGAGGTGCTAGGTGACAGTGTGTGAAGGGAAATCAGGCGAACGGATGTTGAGAAGACAGTGTAAGAGACAAAGTGAGTGTGTGAGAAGGGAAACAATGAGATGATCCTGAAGAAAGAATTGGGAAGGCATGAAATGAGAAGAAATTGGAGAAATTAATGGAAATAAAATATATAAGAAGAGAAGAAATGGGAGAAAAAATGGAGGCTCAGAAGAAATAAAATATCAAACGAGAAAAAAACAAGATGAAATTATTGGGAAAGTATGCATGAAGGAATATGAATGCTTGAAAAAGTGATCGAATGAAATGAGAAAAAAAACTGGAATGAATAATAGGCTACAAGAAATAGGAGAGGAAATTAAGGAAAATAAGAAATGAAAGACAGAGAAGAAATGTGGCGAAGAAATGCAAAGCAATTAAAGAAAAAAAGAAGTGAGAGAAGAAATGAAGGAAAGAGAAGAAGTGAAAGACAAGAAGACCTACTATTAATCCATTCATTCCTCCGCCAATCCCTCCTTCCTCTCTCTTTCCTCCCTCTCCCAGCCATCTGTCAGCCGTCAGGACCAATACCTCTAAGTCGCCGTAGAATCGCGCGAATCCGTGAGAAGATTATCGCGAGAAGAATGGCGGGGCAGACTAGTTTATAATTGTCATGGAGAGAGAGGGAATGGAGGCTAGGAAGGGAATCACAAGTTGAGAGAATAATTTGCCGGTCGGTCCAGGAAGCTCATCGTCACCGGGAGTCATTAATCGGCGGGGAAAATGAATAAAAGTCTCCCCCAAGTCTGGACGAGAGAAAGAAAATGGTAAGCTACTCCTTGTGCATTGGAGAGAGAGAGAGTTAAGACAGCCAAAAGTATGCGAGAGAGGATAAAAGGAAGGAACGAAAGAACACCTTCACTCCAGTTCTCGTTTCCTTCCTTCCTTTTATCCTCTCTCATACTTTGGCTTTCTTAACTCTCTCTCTCTCGATAATGGGGAATAAAAAGGGGGAGAAAGATTTGGATCACACACACACACACACACACACACACACACACACACACACACACACACGAACACGCATACATACACCTAATAATAATAATACAATTATTAATAAAATTAATAATAATGATAATAGTAATAATAATTATAATAATGACAATAATGATTTTAAGAATAATCATTAGCCTATTATTATAATAATGATAATAATATTATATTACTGCTACCACTACTGCTACTACTACTACTACTACTACTTCTAGCTACTACTACTACTACTACTTCTACTACTACTCTCTCTCTCTCTCTCTCTCTCTCTCTCTCTCTCTCTCTCTCTCTCTCTCTCTCTTCCTTTCTCCCCATTCCCTCCTTTCCCTCCTTTCCTGCCCTTCTTATCCTTCCCTCCTTCTCTCCAGTTCTCCTTTCCTTCCTTTCTTTTATCCTCTCTCGCATACTTTTGGCTTTCTTAACTCTCTCTCTCTCTCTCTCTCTCTCTCTCTCTCTCTCTCTCTCTCTCTCTCTCTCTCTCATTCTTGATAATGGAGAATAATAAATATAAATAGGAAAACACGCACACACACACACACACATACACACACACAAGCCTGACAGTTCCCGTCCCCGGGGAAAAGGGGGAGGAAGAGCCAAGCTGCCAGATCCTCGTCTCCGTTCATGAGTCTTCGAGTTTGGTGTTCCGAAGACATTTGGTTTCGATGGTACACATCCCTATACGTTGTGGGAGCGTGGCTCGTGCGACGATGTCAAGTAGGGTGACAACTGGCAAGGACACCGCGTCGGTCACCGATGCCAAGTCACGCAGACCTTACCTTATGGATGGTGAAGACAATAAGTAAAAACATGATAATTTATAAGAAAAAAAAGTTTTACGAGTGAGTGAAGAAGAGAGGAAGACAGTGAGTGATGAGTTAGGGAAGGAAGGAGAGACAGAGTGATGAGGGAGGAGGGAGAGAGAGAGAGACAGTGATGAGGGAGGGAGGGAAGGAGAAATAGAGATAAAGTGCCAAATGGAGAAATGGCAACAGTCTCTTGAGGCAGCCACAGTGACTTAATAAAATGGGAAGATTACAGCACTGATAACCACAGAACTACATGGACAGGACACTCACCGCGGAAGGAAAGTAATCAGCTGGGCGGGGGGTTACGCGGTCATGTATTTCTCCGCATCCGGGTGGCAGCCAGGGGAGATTCGTTCCCTCCTGTGCCCCGCTGTGTTCAAAAAATATTCCGCGTGGTGGGGCTGAGCGTGGCGCCCATCGTTGCCAGTCGTACAATAATTACCGTAGAAATACGGAAATCTGACCGTTTGTACGATGTGCAATAACGCCTGTACGATAATACGATAATCCCGGAATTTGTACAATAATTCAGTGGAGATGCAAAATAATTTGATTATTCAACTTAAACATATTCTTTCAGGTGCTGAGCATGTAGTGTGTGGCCCAGTGTGGGTGACGCAAATGCTGGTCTGATACACATATCATTCACGTTCTGCATACAGAGTGCAACAGATACCAGTCCAAGCAAATCTGGGCTGCGTTCAGTGAACGGTTTGATTAACACTGAGCAAAGGAATCGTAATCGTTTATTTTCGTAGCAAAGCAAAGTGCCCCAACTATGAATAGGTTTATTTCACTGCGAGTGTATATTTCACTATGAATATGTTTATTTCATTATGCTCACCATTGTGGCACCTTATTTCCCCCATTTAAGACTGTCAGCTATTACTGTACTCTGTCTCAAAGAAATTTTGATCAGTCTATTGGATCTTGTTTCAGTGCCATTCAAAATATGTCACAAAAATATTATTGATTACATTATTCAACCTTCTTATGAAAGGATGTACACACACTCAAAAAACTATCGTTACACATTCAGCACGATACAAACTGACACCAAGGACGAAGCCATTGAGACCAGGCTACTCATGTTGGTATCACTGCATGTGTTGGGTGTGGGTTCACTTGCCTGAACCAAGTGAGCGGGACTCGTAAATGAAGCAGTAGAATTTGAGCTGGCACAGTAACGCTTCATGAAACACAGGTGGAGTCTTAGTCGAAGTTAATTTATCTGTGTTCTTTGTAGCTGCAATATTGTAGTGTTTGGGGTGATAAAGCCAATATTTCAGGTCCCCTCCGAGCTAGTGCACTTGCTAGCGATAGAGGATTCGATCGCGCTCCAGGACAACCCTGGATCAAGAACGGCAACCTTATCCCACATCTGGATATTATGAATCCAGGCTGCACTATGAAAAGCGAACCCAACGAAGCAGGAAGGAACACGTCTGGCAGCTCCGCGCCCTCCCACGGATCACTCTCTCACACACGCCAAGCTCATTCTCTCGCTGCCCATCGTGGTATCGACTTCGTCTTCTGCCCCACGCTGGTCATCGACGGGTGACCTGTGGGACGACTACTGTGACCTGAGTGTGGCATCGGCTTCTGTTCCTTATCTCCTGGCCTGGCCCTTCCCCGCCCCACTCTGCTCTATCTTTATAGGGGGAGAGGGTGTGTGTGTGGTTTACAGTGCAGAGGGTGTGTTTTTACATTGCGGCCTATTGCGCCGGTAGGCTTCTTCCCGGTGGATCCTGATGGTCGGTCCAAGGCTTCTTTCCGGTGGGTCCTGATGGTCGGCCCAGCCCGTTCTGGCGCAGGCGAGTGTTTATAGTGGCGCCATCTTGCATTGGCTCATGCTGCCCTCCCAGAGCTCATCTTTGATCCTAGAATCTAGAGTTCGGATTGATAGGTGGTCTTCTGGACAGCATGTGGGTAGTTTTAAGCCACTCGGTGGCGGCTGAAAAATCCCAGCTTGGTGGCACCGGGCGGGGATTGAACTCGCGTCCTCCTGAACACGGGGCCGTTACTCTGACGACTCAGCCACCGCCTCCCCTCGTAGCTGCCGCTACTCAACCCCTCTCCCCCCCCCTTTCCCCACTCCCCTTTTGACCATTAGGTGGAGTGGGTGGGTGTGGTTGATAGCGCCGAGGGCTTCCCCGCCTCACTCGATCTGCTATCTTTTGATATCAGTGTGTGAGTGCGTGTGGACTTGACGCCGAGGGCGTTTTGCTTAGTAGCCGTGGCTACGCAGCCCCTCCTCCCCCGCCCCACAGCCCTATTGACCATAGGTGGAGTGGGTGGGTGTGGTTGATGGCGCCTAGGGTGCGGCGTTTCGTAGCCTTTGCTACTTGCCCCTCCTGCCGCCCCTTCTCTTTCTTCCTGCCCGGAAGGAGAGTCGGAGCAAGGTTTTTTTTTTTTTGGCACCCTGGCCAGCACTCCCCCCTCTTCCCCTTCTCCACTCGCTGGTTGAAGGCAGAGGGTTGAGTTTCGCCGATCCTTTGGAGCCGAGGGGGCTGCTTCCTCTTCTCAGCCGTCGCCACTCTGCTCCTCCCGGTCTGTCTGTTCCTTCCTTCCCCGGAAAGGGAGACGGAGCCTGGTGACTTCTCCAGGCGCCTAGGTCCCAGCCCCCCTGGCGTCTTTCCACACTGGTCACCTCTACTCTATAAGGTAAGACTAATGTCCTGGCCAGTCCCCAGCCCACTCTGCACCTTCACCTTTAGGCTGACGGAGTGATAGTGGCTTACGGCGCCGAGAGGGGCTTCGTCTTCGCAGCCGTCGCTACCCATCCCCTCCTCCCTGCCCGCCTTTGCTTTCCTTCCCGGGAAAGGGAGGCGGAGCATGGTGACTGTTGGCGCCCAGACCCCTCCCCTCCCCTTCTCCGCTCTCTGAGAGCGATGGGTTGAGGCCGGCATTTTCGTGTGGGATGGAACTTCGCCGATCCCTCCCTGCTCTTTGCTGGTGTGAGGGATGAAGCGCGACGCTTCGTGGCCAATTCGTCGCTCCACGCTGGTCATCAACGCGCTACATAAGGTAAGCCCACTTCTCTCCCAGTGCGACATGGCAGGGGGCTTTTAGCTCCTAGCCGGCTTCCCGCGGCGCCAAGGGGACTTCGTGTCAGAGTCGTTGCTACTCAGCACCTCTTCCCGGCCCGTCCTATCCCTCCTTCCCAGGTTGGAGCGGTGCATGGGTCATATGGGGCACGGGCATACCCCCCTCCCCCCACTTCCCCTTCTCCTTTCGCCGGTTGAAGGGGGCTGGGGTCTGCCCTTCGTGCTTTATGGACTCTCCGCTTGACAGCCACATCCCTTCTGGTCGGGGTGAAGGATGGAGTGACGTTTTCGTGACCCGTCATCACTGCTTGCGGGTCTTCTACGTCTTCTCCTGGTAAGTCAACAGCCCTTCCTGTGTGGCATGGCGAGGGGGCAGGGCCCTTGGGCTCCTCCCTCCTGACCCTTCACCCCCTTCCCTCCCACTCTGCTTTATCACCGATAGGCGGAGTGGGTGTGTGCGTGGTTCTTAGCGTCGAGGGCACAGGAGCTCGTGGCCGTTTCTAGGGACGGGGCGTCGTTGATCAGAGCTGTCCGACGGTGTGCGATCTCCTCTAGCTACGGCCTCCTCCGCCTCCTCTTCGAAAGAGGAAGGTGGTAGTGTTGTGCTCGTTCGCCGCTTGGCCACAGCTAACGCCATAGCCTCCCGGCCCTTCTCTACCTTCCCTTCCAGGATGGTGAGTTGGAGCACGTTTTTTTTTTTTTATCCGGCGCCCTGGCCTGTTCTTCCTTACCCACTTCGCTGGCTGAAGGTAGGGAATCTAGCTTCACTGTTCCTGCCTCCCGGAGCTTCAGTGACTCGCCGTTACCTCTCTTCTTGGTGGTCAGAGTGTGTGGCGCTGCGTGGTGCTTCGCGGTTCCTTCGACGCTCCTCCTCCCCCTCTCTCCCCTACCCTTCTTTCGCAGGTTAAAGGCAAGAGGTTTGGGTTTCGGCGCTTCTTGCCTGCCAGAGCTTCGCCGCTCCGCCTCTTCTTTCCACCTCAGCCTGTTGGTCAGAGTGTGAGGCGGTGTGTGGTGCCTCGCGATCCCCCCCTTCTGTTGGTGGGAGAGGACGAGTTGAGTTTTTTCGGCGTTACGCTCGTGCCCTCCGGAGCTTCTCCGCTACCTCGCATCTCTGCCTGCTGGTCAGAGTGCGGCACGGTTTTCTGTGCTTCGCGGCTCCTTCAACACGCCTCTTCACCCTCCCTGCCCTCTCCCCTTTTCCCCGTCGCGGGTTGAGGGGAGGGCGACGGTGTCTGGAGTTTAGTGTTTATTGGGGCGTCGCAGCCACTCCCCCTTATCTATTCGTTGACAGGCTTGAGGGTGTGTGCCATTCGCCCTTTCCCCCTTCTCCTCTCCCTTCGTTGACTGAGGGAAGGGGGTGAGTTTCGGCGACTCTTAGCTTCGGAGCTTCGACACTCATGAGGACCTTCCGCTTCCACCCCTTCCGTCCTAAGCGATGGTCGCAATGGTGGTTTACTGCGTTTTCTCCTGGATGTTTGTTGGGTCTTTTTGACAGTCTGGTACTGTTCTCCGTCCCCTTACAGGACTGGTCATCCTCTCCTAGCTCGCGGACTCGGACGACGACTTCCATGAGTTTTTTCGGGCGGGGCGGGAGTTGTGATCCTTCCCCGCCTGCTACTCTCTCTCCGGCTCCGTTCTCTGCTATCTGTAATGCTTTAGCGCCGCCTGTGTTGTCTCCGGGTTCCCCCTCCTTCCGCGGGGGCATCGACAAGTCCGCTGCAGCTTCTCACCGCTACGGCCCTCCCTCGTCGGATGGGCTCTGCGGCGGGAGACTTTTTTGCGTACTACTGGAGACGACTCTCTTCTCAGCTCTCCTCAGCCATTCGTGGCTTCAGGAGCTTCGCCGCCGCCACCGCTCCCAGCGGCAGGCGGGGATAGCTTCGCCCACCTCTGCCGGCGGCAGGGGGACACAGAAGAGAGACGGCGATTCGTGGCTCCTGTACCGTGCCTCCTAGGCACGGAAAAGCCTTGCCGTACTTCCATCCGTCTTTTCGGCTCTTCGGAGCAACGGATGCGGCGCGGCGACTCGGTTTTCTTTCGCCGCTCCCCGGCCGTCCCTGGCTTCCGGGGCTTCGCCTCCTCCTCCCGCCTCTGTCAATTGGCTGGAAGGTTGGATGTAGTGCTGTGATGCGTGTTTTTCGCCGCTCCCCGGCCGTTCCTGGCTTCCGGAGCTTTGTTGCTTCCTCCTACCACTGACTGTTGACCGGAGTGAAGGTTTCACAACGGCGATGCGTGACGTTTTCGCCGTGCTCCTCCTCGGCCGTTCCTGGCTTCCGGAGCTTCACTGCTTCCTCCTCCCTCTGTCGGTTGTTCGGAGTGAGGGACATAATGCGGCGATGCGTGGCGCTTTCGCCGCCCCTCCTCGGCCTTTCCCGGCCTTCGGAGCATCGCTACTTCCTTCAACCTCTGTAGGTTGACCGTAGTGAAGGACTGGTTCGGCGATGCGTGACTCTTTCGCCGCTCCTCCCCGGCCGTTCCTGGCATCCGGAGTTTCGCTCCTTCCTTCTACCTCTATTGGTTGGCCGGAGTGAGGGACATAGTGCGGCGATGCGTGGGTCTTCCGCCGCTCCTCCTCGGCCGTTCCTGGCATCCGGAGCTTCGCTATTTCCTTCTACCTCTGAAGGTTGGCCGGAGTGAGGGACATAGTGCGACGATAGGTGGCTCTTCCGCCGCTCCTCCTCGGCCGTTCCTGGCATCAGAAGCTTCGCTACCTCCTTCTACCTCTGTATGTTTGCCGGAGTGAAGGACATAGCGCGGCGATGCGTGTCTCTTTCGTCGCTCCTCCTCGACCGTTCCATGCTTCTGGAGCTTCGCTACTTCCTTCTTCCTCTGTTGTTTGGTCGGAGTGAAGGCGCAGTGCGGCGATGCGTGGCCTTTTCGTCGCTCCTCCTGGCTCGTCCCAGGCTTCCGGAACTTCGCTACTTCCTCCCTCCTCAGGCGGTTGGTCGGAACGAAGGACATAGTGCGACGATGCGTGGTTCTTTCGCCACTCTTCTTCCGTTTCTGGCTTCCCTACCATCGCCTCCTCCTCTCATCTCTGTTGGGTGGTCGTATGAAGGACATAGTGCGGCGATGAGTGACTCCTTCGCCCCTCCTCTTCAGTTCCTGGCTTCCATAGCTTCGCCTTCTCCTCCCATCTGAGTCGGGTGGCCGGAATGAGGGATTGAGTGTGGCGTGAGTGACTCTTTCTCCCCTCCTCCGGGTTCTTTTGTGGCTTTCGGGCCATTGCCACCACCTCCACCCATTCCTGTTGGATGGTCGGAGTCACGGGAGGACGGCCACTCGTGACTCTTGTCGAGCCTCCTCGGCTTTTCTTTAGTGAACGGGAGCTTCGCCGCTACGTCTTTTCCTCTTCGGATGGTCGGAATGGGGACAGTGTGGTGTTTCACGGTTCTTTCGCTGCTCCTCTTCAGCCATTCAGGCTCCTGAAGCTTCGCTGCCGCCTACCGTTCCGGTTTGCTGCCTGGTCGGAGTGACGAAGGGAGGGCGGTGTTTCAGGACGCTTTCACTACCACTCGCGGCTTTCAGAGGTTCGCCGCCTCCACCTCGGGCGTGAGTGAGATACGCGAAGTTTCCGCCCTCCCCTCCTTTTCCCCCTGCTCTTTTCGCTTTTTTTTTTTTTTTTTTTTTTTTTTTTTACGTTGTTGCCTATTGCGCCGGTAGGCATCTTCCCGGTGGGGCCTGATGGTCGGCCCAGGGCTTCTTCCAGGTGGGGCCTGATGGTCGGCCCAGCCCGTTCTGGCGCAGGCGAGTGTTTATAGTGGCGCCATCTTGCATTGGCTCATGCTGCCCCCCGGAACTCGTTCTTGATTCGCTTGGACGGCTTCCTCTAGAGTCCGGGTTGATGGGTGGTCTTCAGGACAGCATGTGGGTAGTTTTAAGCCACTCGGCGGTGACTGAAAAATCCGAGTGGTAGCGTGAGGATTCGAACCCGCGTCGTCCATCACGCGGCGAATGTGGGTCCAGTACGCTATCACTTCGGCCACCGCCTACCCAAAGGTGGTACCCAAAGGTGGACGAGCGGGTTTTTTGGGCTGTTAGCGACTTACGGATCCTCCCTGCTGCCTCCTTTCTCTGCCTGTTGGTCGGAGTCTATTGTGGCCATTCGTAGGCCATTCGTGGGCCATTCGTGGCTCCTGTAGTTTCGCCGCTACCTCCCATCTCTTTCGGCTAGTCGAAGTGGAGTATGCATTGCGGCGATTCGTAACTCCTTCACCGCTCCTCCTAGTGTCTTGAGGAGTTTCGCTGCTACCTTTGCTCTCTGTCTGTTGGCCGGAGTGTGAAGGAAGTGCGACGATTCATGGCTCGTTCGCTGAAAATGCGACGCTTCGTGCCTCGTTCACTGGGAGTGCTAAGAACTGTGTATCGCTTGCCCCTCTGTCCGCTCCTACCCCCCCCCCCCCCTCCTCCCACCCCGCTTTCTCTTTTCACTGTTCGAAGGTACGGGGGCGGGATTCGGTGACCCGTGGGTATTGGAGCTTAGCCGCCAACTCCCTTCTTTGTCCGCTGGTCGACGTGAGGGATGGAGTGCGGCGATTTTTGTGGCGTTTTTTCGTCTCTCCCTTTCGGCGAAGGACTGGGTCTTTCGTTTTTCCTGGAGGAGTAGGGTGATGCTTCGTGTCACCTCTTCCTTTTCTTCGTCCCTCCTGCCCCTTTCACCTAGCTTTCGTAGTAGCTAGCCTTGGTGGCTAACAGGGTCTGGATAGGCGTTGCGTGGCTTTTGGAGCCTCGCTATCGCCGACTTTTTCTGTCTTCTTTCTGGTGCGAGGGAGAAAGCACGACTTTTCGTAGTTTTCTTGCCGCCCAGCTTGCCCTCTTGCGGTTAAGGTTGGGGCGTTTCACTGATAGTGAAGACAGAAGAGTGATTCTTTTGTTTCAACCCTTCCGTTTCACGGTCATGACTTCCTTTTACTGGCTAGTCAAAATATTCTCCGTGTAGCGCAGGGCTACTCGGCGACCTTCTAGTTCCGTGGTCGCAAGCTCTGGCCTTTGCACGCCCTGTGCCTCTTGAATGGCTTCCTCAGCCGGAGGAGGGTGCGGCTCGCTACGACTGGCTAGAGTCCTTCTTCCCGAATAAGGCCTTCCTCGCCTAGCTCGGGAGGGCTGTCGCTGACCTTAACCCGTGGGCCTCGGCTATAGGAAAGCCGAGAAGTGGCTGAGAAACGTCAACATTACACTGCATTTTGAGACTAAGTAAAGAGCATGGAACGTATATCAAAGTACTCCTCTCATAACCATAAATCCGTTAAAAATATTTACTTTTACTCAAACATCATTTTTGGGGGGTGATTGTTACAAAATAAACAGTCTCGTGACACGTGGCATCTAGCCGAGAGTCGCTTGTTGTCTTCTTTAGAGAATTTGACAAGTGATTACTGTATGGATCGCTAATTCAGTCTGCCATGAGCTTACAGCACCACCTATGACAAATAAGCCCACCTCAAGATCAATCACCCACTACAATGACCCAGGGCATGAATGGTGGGTTGCTCTATGCCGCCACCGCCTACAATTAGCTCGAATTAGGCGTTTTGAGCCGAACCCAGAAATGGGTCCGCCGTTTCAGCGGACCGACTCGCGGGAGCCCAAAAATGGGTCCACCGACGTTGCCGGGTTAAAAACGGTTCCTTGTAAAGGAGGTCCTCTGACATAAACTCCAGTTTTCCTCGTGGCTCTGACTGATCCACTCAGTTTTGGCTGGGTTTTAGGTCTGTTACGACTTTCGGCTTTCCTCCTCCTCGTCCATTAGCGGCTTCTGAAGCTTTACTCCCTTCTTCCCTCTCTGTGGACTGGTCGGGGAACGGAAAGAACGGGAATTCGTTGCTCTTGCAACGCCTCCCAGGCCTTTTGTGGCTTCTGAAGCCTCACTGTACTACCTCCCGTCTTGTCGCCCGTTTGGAGTGACGGATGCAGTGACGTGTGTTAGATAGCTTTCGCCGCCCCTCGCCCGTTCCTGGCTTACGGGGCTTCGCCTCCTCCTTCCACCTCTGTCGGTTGGTTGGAGTGATGGATGCAGTGCGGCGATGCGAGGCCCTTCCGCCGCTCCCCGGCGTTTCTGGGATGAAGCGTTAGTTTCTCGACCCACTTTTGTTTCGCCTGTTCTTCTTTGAACTTATGGGCGTCTTGAGCAGTTGTCTTCTCTCTCCCCTCGGGGACAGGGGGCTGCTTGCCCCTTCGCCAAGTGGTAGGTAGCAAGTGCACTTGCTCGGAGGGGACCTAAAATGATGGCTTTGAGGTACGAAAAGCCTATTTTTGGGTCCACGGAAGAGCTAGTGCAAGCCTTCGGCTTCCCACCCTTCCTTCCCCACCAAGTTCTAGGCCCCCAGTCCCCGGGGGAGCTCTCCTGTGGGATAGGAATGAGCTTGGTGTGTGTAAGAGAGTGATCCGTGGGAGGGCGCGGGGCTGCCAGACGTGTTCCTTCCTGCTTCGTTGGGCTAGCTTTTCATAGTGCAGCCTGGATTCATTATATCCAGATGTGGGATAAGGTTGCCGTTTTTTTTATCCAGGCTTGTCCTGGAGCGCGATCGAATCCTCTATCGCTAGCAAGTGCACTAGCTCTTCCGTGGATCCAAAAATAGGCTTTTCGTACCTCAAAGCCGTCAATTTTAACACCTCGCATACAAGTGAAGAGTTAAAATTTCGTCCATTTAGGAGACTATATGATAAACACCTTGCAGTGATGAGTCACTCAGGATTCGGATATCAGAGTGAATCCCACTGACTGATCGCCACATACGGCTCCAGTGAGCTTAGGAGGCTACGTAAAACTTAGCTAACCCTCATGATACATTTATAGTGGATTATAAACTTGACTTATCTCCCAAGATAAGGTAAGATAACGTTGGCATTGGTTTCACTAGTATAGCATGCACTACTCGAGTCACGGTATTCGCTTGTCTCGAAACAATCATGGAATGCACCCAATAAGATTATTCCTCTAATAATTCTCGGCGAGTCATTATACCAAAATGTTGGACAATTTAACTCCTGCATGCAAGCTGTTTAACAAATTACTCTTCTCCAGAGACGGCTAACCTCGGCAATTTAAAACGCCCGCGCCAAATTCCTTATTCGTCAACTTAAAAAGCGCGCAAAGTTCCCACTTTTTTATTAGGCAACGAGGCAGCACAAGAGAGAAGGGTAGCTCAGGAGTAGATTGAAACAACCTTTAAAAGTCCATGCAACCCTGTTTAAACTTTAACTTTCTTACCAGCAATGATTTTAGCATTGCAATTGGAAGTTGTGTTTTTTTCAGATGCCCACAACTTGTCCATGAAAGAAAAGACACGTTCAGTGGAACATTAGTTCCAGGATGGCACATTATGAACTGAACTATATCTGACATGCGTTGATGGTTGTTTTTGTCTTTGACATGGGAGAATACTTTTACCCACCGCTGTTACGTATATCACATGAGCATTATTGTTTAATAATTTGTGAATACAAAGCTCTAAACAAGTGGCACCCAAATCACTCAGTTAACATTATGGTGATATCTGGTATCTCGGTGTCTCCCTTCCTCTCTATCCCTCCCTAACTAGGGGTGCGGCCACACTACACGCGGTTAGCTGGGAGTGTAGAGGGTAGCGGGACGCCTAGCGGGTCATAGGCAAGGACAAACACATGTTATCTAATAGGAGTGGCCGTACAGGACGCGGCAGCGGGTAAGCTTGGAGGGAACCTGCTACCCGCGTCCTACTAGATAATATGTGTTTGTTCTTGCCGCTGACCCGCTAGGCGTCCCGCTACCCTCTACCCTCCCAGCGGGGAGGAGGGGAGTGCGTTTGCTGCTGTATGTCTGTATGGGCGGGTCTTTTCTGGGGTGTAGGAGATTCATTCGTATCAGCACACAGCACCAAGGAAAGGCGATTTCAGAACAACTCCACGAAAGGAATATTACAAACAAATAACACCGAAAAAAAAGAAAATAAACATAAAGATCATCAGAAATAGGATAATACAGGAGAGGAATTACAGGAAGTAGATAAGATAGAAACACAACATGAAAAAAAGGAAAAAAAAATAAGACAAAAACACATACAAGAAAAAATCAGCATGAAGGCCTTTGGTGCCGTATTTTTTTTTTTTTTTTTTTTTTTTTTGCAACAAAGGGGACAGCTCAAGGGCACAAAAAGTAAACAATAATAAAAAAATGCCCGCTACTCGCTGCTCAGAAAAAGAATATAAAGAGGTAGCCGAAAGAGAGGTCAATTTCGGGAGGAGAGGTGTCCAGATACGACTCTCTTGAAAGAGTTCAAGTCGTAGGCAGGAGGAAATACAGAAGAAGGAAGATTGTTCCAGAGTTTACCAGCGTGAGGGATGAATGAGTGAAGATGCTGGTTAACTCTTGCATAAGGGGTTTGGATAGTTTAGGGATGCATGTTGTATGTTGGTATGGGTGAGGCTTCTCTGGGGTGAAGGAGACTCAGCTGTAGCAAGATACGGCACCAGGTAGAGGCGATAGAAACATTTGAAACATTTATTTATAGCTATTAGTTATACAAAATTATATATGTTATATGCATATATATATGGACAGAGCTTTAAGCTGTACAACTAAAGCTAGCCTGTCTAAAGCATAGCTTTTTAGGCAAGAATAGAGATACTCTACACAACACCAGCACACGGCAAGTAAAGAAAAATAACACCGGCGACAGGGTAATACAAAAAAGGAATACCAGAAAAAAAAAATCAGATATGAAACACACAAGCAAAACAAAAAACTAGGATTAAGGACTTTGGTGTGGTATATTGGTATGGTTGAGCCTTCTCTGGGGTGAAGGGGACTCAGCTGTAGCAAGATACCGCGTCACGAAAAGGCGATGTAGAGACTCCACACCACACCAGCACACGGGAAATAAAGAAAATGACACCGGAGAAAAGATGATACAGAAAAGAATACCAGGAAAAGATCACATAGAAACACAACATCAACAAAGGGAAAATAACAAAAACAACAACATATAGAAGTAATAATCTAGCACACAGGCTTTGGTGTGGTATGTTGGTACGGGCGAGGCTTCTCTGGGGTGAAAGATACGGAAGATAAGATACGGCACCAAGAAAAGCCGATATGAAAACACCAGAAAAAAGGAAAGTAAAGAAAGAGAAAACATTTTCGGCTCTAAATAACATCAAGAAAGTTGTGTGTGAGTCTCTTCCGGGGTGAAAGAGGCTCACCCATACCAAAAGGTCATGATTTAATTATTCAAGAAATAGAACGGGGAAAAATACCGCGGGAGTCCCCGCCATTTTGATTGAGAGAGCGGAAACAAGTCCCAGGACAGGCGGGAAAACCAGGCAAGCGGGAAACAGGGCCTTTTTCAAATCATATTCGTTATTGCTGCTAAAGCTGAACTTGTGTGGGATGCATGACCCACTATTACCTAGTGGATGGTGTTAGGTTATTAATAAATAATAATCCATAGCCGTAGGGCGTTTAGTGTAAGTGTTATGCAGAAAAGAGAGATGTCAGTTGTGGCGAGTGCTGGCATCTTGACCGCGGAGCGCGGCAGCTGAAGGATTGTGAGTCGGCGGCCGCAACCATCATCTTCCTGAGAGCCATCACCGTGACCAGACGTCCCTCACCAAACTCCCGCGCCACGTGTCCATTGTGGTGGTTTTTCTGTCCCGATTAGTATCCACAAGTCAGTGTGACTGTGTACTGCAGGCGAGGGAAGCCTTTGGGAGGTACGAGAAGGCGGCGGTGTTGTTGGAAGGTACGAGAAGAGGACTGAAGGAGGACTCCTGTGCGAACGGACCACGTGGTAGATCAGGTGTGGCTTGTGCTTCGCCCACCTACAGTTAAGTACACTTATTGCATAGGATGCTTTAAGATAGTTAGCTAGGTTGCTGTGTGCCTGGAATTAATTATTTCTTATTTTCCAGAGAGTTTTCTTTGTTGCTTAAATAAATTTAAGAGCAGGCTCATCTGGTCTTTGCTTGTCCTATGGTAGTTGTGACTGGTCATAAATAAAAGACTAGAAGGGGGCTGTGAGTCTGAGAACTCAATTTTCAGATACTTTATTTTATATTTTTTTATTGCTGAGAATTTTACGAGGTCTCAAGAAGTCCAGACCTTTCAAGAACCCCACACAAAGGACATCACAAGAGGGCGATGAAAATAGGAACATCAGGAAAATAAAATTATATCTAAGCAGAAAAGAACGAAAAGTAAAGAAAACATCGAAGAAGAAAAGAAAAAGAAAACAAAGGAAAGAATAAAATAAACTAATAAATAAATAATTAAATAAATTAATTAATGATTATAAAAAATTAAATAACGATACAACTAACTATTTAACCAGGTCCTTCACTAATTAACTATTTGTCTCATTAAAGAGAAGAGACCTGCTAGACCCAAAAATAGAGAGAAAAAAAAAAAGATAGTTTAACAAAACACCTAAAACATTTCATGAAGAATAAAAGGAAAAGGAATGTCACCCTAAACACACTGTTGTACTTCCCGTTCCCTTTATATTGCTTAGCCCCCGACGAAAGAAAAATTCTCTCTCTCTCTCTCTCTCTCTCTCTCTCTCTCTCTCTCTCTCTCTCTCTCTCTCTCTCTCTCTCTCTCTCTCTCTCTCTCTCTCTCTCTCTCTCTCTCTCTCTCTCTCTCTCTCTCTCTCTCTGGTATGCAATATTTAATCATACTTTTCTACTTCACTTTCCTCCTCCTCCTCCTCCTCCCTTCCCTTCCTGCTTGGTCCCTTCACCCTTCCCTTCACCCTCTTTTAGTAATGAAGGTGGAAGTTAGGTGGGCCGCGGCGGCTGTTTAATATACACATCAGGTAAAAGTGGAGGTGCTGGTGGTGGCGGTGGTGTTACATTATGAAGAGGTCATATAAGGTCATGTCAGTGATGTGGTGGTGGTGGTGGTGAAGTAGTGGGAAGGGTATTAGATTGCAAACTCGGATGATTTACGTAATTAGTAGTAGTAGTAGTAGTAGTAGCAGTAGCAGAAGCAGTTGTAATAGTAGTAGTAGTAGTAATAATAATGATATTAGTGGTGGGTGTACATTACATACCACTTCATTTCTTACTAACCGGACTCAACGTATTCTTCTTGGTATCTTCATCCGACACTGTCCCTGTTTCTTCAGATATCCCACAAGGCACCGTTCTAGGTCCCCTTCTTTTCCTCCAGTACATTAACGATCTTCCACTGTCAACGCCTAACTCTCCCACTAGACTATTTGCCGACGATAGTTTACTATTTAGAGCAGTAAAGACTACTGACGACTGCAGACTACTACAAAACGATTTGGACGCCCTCAAGCGGTGGGAACGCACCTGGCAGATGCACTTCCGACCAGATAAATGCAAACTATTAAGATTCGCCAGAGCTCATAATTACATCCATCACACTTACACCCTCCATAATTCAGATTGAGAATCAGTTCACACACACACACAAGTACCTTGGTATCCATCTCTCAACTAACTTGAAATTCAATACTCACATAGACCATATCAGTGCCACAACCAATAGAACACTGGGGTTCCTGAGAAGGAATTTACATAACTGCACACCTGACATTAAACACATAGATTATGACACATTTGTGAGACCAACACTGGAACAATGCTCCACGGTGTGGGATCCTTACACACACAGAAACATTGATAGGTTAGAGCAAATCAACACCAAGGCGGCTAGGTTCATTACAAACAATTACACTCAAACGCCTGGCATCACAACACGGATCAAACAACAGATAAACATGGAACCTCTCCACATACGCAGACAAGCACACAGACTTACACTTATGTACAAGATCACAAACATTCATATTGACATTGGTCCACATACATACTTCCACAACGCAAACAGCCAACATACTCGTAACACACATATCCATAAATACCAAACATATCACACTAACACTGGCGCATACAAGCACTCATACTTTCCATGCACCATACGTGACTGGAACAGCCTCCCTCAACAGATTTAAGACTGCGATACAATAGACTATTTCAGAAAACAAATACACAATCATTTCTCATCACAACACATCAATACTAACAATTACACTTGGTTCACTTCCCTCCCCTGCACACCCGGCACCCTCGTCCCACCAACAGCCAACACAAATATGCGTGCTATGCACTTGTACGGGTGCCCTGGGCATTATTCGTCCAGATCCAGATCCAGATATATTTAAAAACAAAGAAATTTAAAGGTGATCGCGAATGTGTGTGTGTGTGTGTGTTCAAATATGTATGTACGGCTGAAAGGAATGGTATGTTACGTGTTTGTGTGTGGGGGAGAGCGATTCAGAGGGGAGAAGGAGGGGAGGGAAGTGAGGGGAGAGGGGAGGGAACAGTGATTGGAAGGAAGGGGAGTGAGAGGAGGGAGAGGGGAGAGGGAGGATGAAACTTAGGGAAGGGCAGGGAAAGGAAAGGCTCAGATTGGAGGGAGAGGAAGTGGGGAAAGAGAAGGGGTGAGAGGGAGAATAAGAGGAGCATGTAAGGGGCAGGAACTGAATGGGGTTAAAGGGAGGAGAGTGGATTAAGATGGTATGGGTTGTGAGTAGGGAATTTACTGTGGCATTATATTAATAATAATGATAATAATAATAATAATAATAATAATAATAATAATAATAATAATAATAATAATTACTTACAATTTTGTCTTGAGCGCAAGGTTCCCAATTACAGGAAAATATATATTAAGGCCAGGAATATTTATCAATAGTTATGGGGATGATGATGATGATAATAATAATAATAATAATAATAATAATAATAATAATAATAATAATAATAATAATAATGATAAAAGTATAATGGTAATAATAATAATAATAATAA
>NW_026111407.1:452416-517416 GCF_024679095.1 Eriocheir sinensis | reverse complement strand
ACTTAACTGTAGGTGGGCGAAGGAGAAACCACACCTTAATCTACGACGTGGTCCTTGCCCACGTTGGCCCTCCTTCAGTCCTCTTCTCGTAACCGTCCAGCAACACGCCGCCTTCTCGTACCTCCCAAGGGTTTCCAACGCCTGCAGTACACAGCATCTAGCTTGTGGATACTATCAGGGCAGGAAAACCACCACGATGAACACACGTGGGGCGGGAGGTGAGAAGAGGAGGCACCTCCGGTCGCTGGCTGGTCTCTCGGAGAAGTGTTGGGTGCGACCCGCCGACCCACACTGATACTAAACGCCCTATGCTAAACGGCTATGGGTTATTATTTATTAATGAACTAACACCATGCACTAGGGAATAGTGGGTCATGCATCCCACACATGGTTCAGCTTTGGCAGCAATAACGAATATGATTTGAATAAGGTCCTGTTTCCCGTCTGCCTGGTTTTCCCGCCTGTCCTGGGACTTATTTCCCGCTCTCTAAATCAAAATGGCGGGGACGTCTGCGGTATTTTCCACGGTCTGTTTCTTGAATAATGAGATCATGACATTTCGCCTCCCCCCCCTTCCCCCCCTTTAAGACAACTTTTGTCTTCAGAGAAAATTTTTTTTGACTGTGATACGCTGCCAACACTGGTAACATGCCCTACACCTGCACCTATAATTTAGCGTGTTCCTGACAGTACGTTCTCACACTTTTCACGCATCCTCTCATACTGTGGCGTAGGTCAGTTAACCTCTGCTGAGTGTGAGTGAAAAACCTCAACATTTACGTTAATAATCAAACTAGAGGGAAAACTCCCTAGCGAGGTGCCATTCCTGTTAGAGCGGGCTTGGCGAGCTTCGCCACAATTATTCACAATATGTAAGTGGTGTCATGTATGTATACACAGTGTAGGTGGGACAGATGTGGAGTAGATGTAGGTAGGTGTAAAATGGTGTAACTTATTGTATAAATTCCTGGCTTTCTGCCTAATATTTCCTACATTATTACATCATGCACCATACCATACAACTTAAATTTTAAGCATGCCGCAAAACTCTCGGGCCAAACCAGCTTTTTCAGGGTTGCACTTACGACTCCACCACCTACGGTTCACGACAGCTCCTATCTGCTCGAAAAACACATGGCCGGATGGCGGGTTGCTCCGCCAATCATCCTCGAAAGCCACCTAATCTGCACACTTTCGTCACTTAGTTCCTCGATTCAGATGAATCTGAGGTCCCAAGATCTGAACATAAAGTCTCCGAGCCATCTAACCTGTCCACTTTAGTCACTTAGTTAGAACATAAGAACACGGGGCAGCTCCAGAACTCCCCCACTACTCACAATCATATTATTCTGCTACCAGACGCGGCAAGAAGTCCGCCCCAACGTTGGCTTGTCCCTTTATGTACTTTACAGTGAACTGAAACTGCTGGAGATACAACGCCCAACGCATCAGAAGTGCATTTGCGTTCTTAAAAGTTTTCAAACTGGCTAGGGGCATATGATCAGTTTCGATAACGAATTGGTCGCCATACAGGTTAAAGTAATATTTCTTGATTCCCTTTACTACTGCAAGGTGCTCTTTTTCCACCGTAGAGTAGTTTATCTCTGCTGCACGCAACTTTCTGCTGTAGTAACTTACAGGAAACACCTGATTATTACTCTCTTGCATCAACACGGCACCAATGCCCTCGCGCATGACTTTGTAAAAGGCTACTGGCGAGTTGGTCATCCCGAAGGGTAAGGCTTTGTACTGATATAATCCTCCAGGTGTACTAAAAGCTGTCACCTTACAACTCTCCTCACTCAGAGGAATCTGGAAAAACCCTTTCGTCAGGTCTATCTTAGAAAAAAATCTAGATTCAGCCAGAGTAGCGAATATGGCTTGCGGGTCAGACATTGGCTCAGCGTCTACGCGCGTCACTGCGTTTACTTTTCGATAATCACCGCAAATTCTAATTCCTCCTTTCTTCCTTACGACAACCATGGGGCTGCAGTAGGGGGAATTTGATCTCTATGATACCCGCGGACTCCATTTCACTGATTTCGCTGTTTACGGCATCTACCAGTCGTAAAGGAATCTGGTAAGGCCTTTGTCTGACAGGCTCCTTGGTCGTCAACTCGACTCAATAATCTGGTACCCGAGCAATCTTAGGTTTGTCAGAAAAAAACTCTGCATAACCCTCTAGCAACGTTGCTAATTGTTCCCTCTCCTCTGGGGCTAACTTTTCTCCCAACGTCACGTCATGCACTGACTCTGTCTGCCTAGAAGAGACAGTGAGAGGAGCCTCACCGTCCTCATCATCCTGTATTACTACTGCCGCTCCCACATCTACGGTCTGAGGTTGAGAATAGTGAGCTTTAACTAACTCTAGACACCTAACCTCATCATCATACTCAATTTCTCGCAAGCAGCCTGCGGCTGCTTCTGGCAGGTAGTATTGTTTCAACATGTTGATGTGGAACCGCTTTGGGTGTCCATCATCCAGGAGAATATATTTTAAGGTCATTATCCTTCTCCTGAACCTCGTAAGGTCCCTTCCACTGAGCTAATAGCTTGTTGCTCGCTGTGGGAAGCAAAACTATGCACTGTTCTCCTACACTGAGCTTACGCAACTTTGCCTTCCTGTCGTAGTAATTTTTCTGTACTTGTTTTGCTTTGAGTAACTCCTCCTTAGCAATGTTACAGGTCGCTCTCAGCCTGTCATCTAAATCTAACACGTACTGGTATGTGGTCTTGACGTCCGGGTCCGGAACATTGTCACCCCACAGCTCTCTCAGTAACTGAAGCGGACCTCTAACAGACCTACCATACATTAACTCAAACGGGGAGAACCTGGTGGAGCTCTGTGGCGCTTCTCTGTACGCGAACAACAAAGGAGCCAGGTACCTAGGCCATTCCTTGGGTTGTTCGGCAGCCATGCGTTCAAGCATTTTCTTAAGAATGCCGTTAAAACGTTCACACAGTCCATTCCCCATGGGATGGTAGGGCGTGATACGTAACCCTTTGCACGCAAGCAGACGGAATACTTCCTCCATCATCCCTGAGGTGAACTGAGTACCTCGATCACTCAGTATTTGTCTGGTTATACAACTTATACTTACTCGGCAAAATATAGTTATGAGAGCTTCAGCCACAGTTTGCGTCTCTATATTCTTGAGCGGCACTGCTTCTGCCCAAGGCGTGGCAAAATCTACAAGGGTAAGAATATACCGGGAGCCATCGCTGGCTCGGGGCTCTATTGGCCCCACCAAATCTACTGCTACTCTCTCAAAAGGAGGGTCAATGACGGGCAGTGGCTGTAAGGGAGCAGGCTTTACCCTTCCCCCATCTATAATCTTTTGACATACATCGCACGACCTTACAAATCTAGCTACCTCCTGGATTATTCCTGGCCAGTAAAATGTGCTTGTACGCGAGCGAGTGTATTGGCTCTTCCCATGTGACCGCCTAGAGCAGTACTGTGACCTAACTTGAAAACAGCCTCTCTGTATCTCGCAGGCACAACTAACTGCAATTTCCATTCACCAGAGGGAGAGATAATCTGCCTATATATCAAGCCACGCTGCTTGATAAAACTGACGCGTTTGTCACTCAGTTGAATGACACTGTGCTACTACAGACGTTTCCGGACGCCTTGCAGTGTGTTGTCACTCTCCACCTCTTTCCTTACGTCCTCGCTGTTAGTTAGATCTCCAGGAGATGTAACCATGAGAGGCCTAACAGTACTCATACGTATAGCAGCTGCTCGGGTCACTACGGCTGCGCCAACCTGAGGCTCACCTTTAGTTAAATAGTCAGTCATTTAGTCAGTTAGTAAGTCTTTCTATCAGTCATTTAGTTAGCATGTAGATTAGATAGTCAGTTTGTCATTTTTTTCTTTTTCTTTTTCGTCTCGTTTTCTTTTTATTCTTTAATTATTTTCATTTATTATTGTATTTGTTCTTACTCTCTTCTTCTTTCCTCTTTCTTTTCTTCTACCATCATCATCTTCATTATCTTTTTTCTTCTTCTCCTTTTTTTTCATTCTTCAATCTTGACTTCATTACTTTTTTTTCTCATCTTAAGCCTCTTCCTCTTCTCTTTCTTGTGTCATCTTCCGTTTTAATGTTTCTCCTCCTCCTCCTCCTTCTCGTCCTCCTCTTTCTCCTCCTCCTCCTTCTCCTCCTCCTCGTCCTCCGTGCACTGTAATCCTCACACTAATCCATTTTTCCTTCTTTTCTTTACCTTATTTTCCTTCATATCCAATCTTTATCAGCGTCTCTCATCACTTCTCTTCTATCATAACGTTTTACTTTCTCATTTTTGCCTTCCAGAAATTAGCTTTTCATTATACTCTTCATTTTTATCAAAGTTTCCCTTATACATTATTATTTTCCGTTATCTTATTTACCTTGTTTATCCACCCTCTCTTTCCCTCTATTCTCTCCATTGCATCATTTTCTCATTATCCTCCTTCCCTCCTTCCTTCCCGCCTTTTCTTCTTAGTTCCCTTCCCCTTGTTTAGCCAGCACAATATCACCCTGTTGCTCATTTCCTCTTACTTTCCCTCTCCCTCCCATCCCCTTTTCATCCCCTTTTCCTCTTCCTCTCTCTTCCCCTCTCGCTGCCTTCCTTCTCTCCCTTCTCGTCCTCTTTTTTCTTCTTCTTCCTTCGGTGTTTAATTTCCTTTCAATCAGTTGCATTCCCTTCTCTATTTTGCTTCCATTTCTGCTCTTTCTATCCATCTGTCCACCTCCCTTATCCTTCATTTCCCTCTTCCATATCCGTCCTTCATCTTCCATTTCTTTATTGCACTATATTTTTTTTGTTCTTCCGTCTTCCCTTCATTCATTCATTCACTCATTTCTTTTTCTTTCATTCTTTTTTCTTCTCATTCATTTATTCACTTGTTTTTTTCATTCTTATTTCTTCCTCCCTATTTTCCTCCCTCCCTCCCTCCCTTCCTTCCTTCCTTCCTTCTTGCCTTCATTCCTTCCTTCCTTTCTCCCATCCTCCCTCTCTCCCTCCCACCCTCCCTTTCTCCCTGACGCACCTGTTACCTTTGCATAATCAGCCTTAATTATTCTACCTGGCATTACCTGTTGCCTTGTTCTCATCAGCCTGTTGAAGCAAGTGATTAAGCTGGTGTGCTTGTGTGTGTGTGTGTGTGTGTGTGTGTGTGTGTGTGTGTGTGTGTGTGTGTGTGTGTGTGTGTGTGTGTGTGTGTGTGTTTTTTTTTTTTTCATCTCTCTCTTCAACTTCCTGCGGTGTTTTTCATGTGTGTTTTTGTGTTTTCTTCTGTTTAGCTTTCTCTATGATTTCTTTCTTGCATAATTTTTTTTTTTTGTATGTTGCCTGTGTTGGTGTATTTCTTTGTTCCTCTTAATTTTACTTCATTTAGCTCCCACTCCACTTATATACTTTTTTTCGTTTTTTTTTTTTTGTATTACATTTTCATTGGATTTTTTTAAATATTTTCTCGATCGCTATCATTTCCTTTTTTTTCTCATAACTCATCAGTTTTGATTTTGATTTTTAGTTCATCTCTTAATTACCTCATTTTTCTTTCATTCTGATTTTTTTTCATCTTATTCTTTTTTTTCATTGTTTCATTTTCATTTTCATATTTTCGTGTTCCTCTTTTGTGTTTTCCTCCCTCCCTCCCTTCCTTCCTTCCTTCCTGTTGCCCTGTTCTCATCAACCTGTTGAAGCAAGTGATTAAGCTGGTGTGCTTGCGTGCGTGTGTGTGTGTGTGTGTGTGTGTGTGTGTGTGTGTGTGTGTGTGTGTGTGTGTGTGTGTGTGTGTGTTTCATATTTCTCTTCAACTTCCTGAGGAGTTTTTCATGTGTGTTTTTGTGTTTTCTTATAGCTTTCTCTATAATTTCTTTCTTGCATCATTTGTTTTTTTCGTATGTTGCCTGTGTTGGTGTATTTATTTGTTCCTCTTAATTTTACTTCCTTTAGATCTCACTCCACTTTTATACTTTTTTTTCGTTTTTTTTTTTTGTATTACTTTTTCATTGGATTTTTTTTTAACATATTCTCGATCACTATCATTTCCCTTTTTATTTCTCATGACTCATTAGTTTTAATTTTGATTTTTTTGTTTATCTCTTAATTACCTCATTTTTCTTTCATTCTGATTTTTTACTTTATTTTTGTCATATTCTTTTTTTCTTTTTTTTTTGGCATTGTTTCCTTTTTTATTTGACATATTTTCGTGTTCCCCTTTTTGTGTTTTTGGAGTAGGAGGAAGAGGATGGAGAGAGGAAAGAGGAGGAGGAGGAGGAGAGGGAAAAGGAGGAGGAGGAGGAGGAAACATGGAAACATGGAATGACAGGCAACAAAAAGCCTATTGGCTCATTACGAGGTTGCCTGCTGTAGAGCAGTGATCTGCCTGACAGTTACTTGGTGCCTGCACAGCAGCTCAAGGCATTTCGGTGCGTATTTTCAGTTCACTCCTGTTGTCACGGAGTGACGGTCGATGCGATTTTTGGAGGAGTTGATGGTTTCAGCACTTACTACTTCAGCACAGAGGTCGTTCCAATGGCGTGTGACTCGGTTAGAGAAGAAACTCCTACCAATGTCTGCATCCCTTCGCGTGAATGGGTAGGCCGTTGTTTCTAGTCCTTGAGTTGGTCTGTACCTCAAAGAGTTTGGAGTGCTCGACGTTACTGAAGTTCTTAGGTACTTTAAGACCTGAATCATATCCCCCCGTAGGCGTCTCTTCCAGACGGAGGAGGAGGAGGAGGAGGAGGGTGAGGGCTCTAAGCTATAAATATGAGAGGTGAGGAAATGAGGGAAAGAAGACAGCGTTGAAAACCACATTAATAGCCCATAAACTCTCTCTCTCTCTCTCTCTCTCTCTCTCTCTCTCTCTCTCTCTCTCTCTCTCTCTCTCTCTCTCTCTCTCTCTCTCTCTCTCTCTCTCTCTCTCTCTCTCTCTCTCTCTCTCTCTCTCTCTCTCTCTCTCTCTCTCTCTCTCTCTCTCTCTCTCTCTCTCTCTCTCTCTCTCTCTCTCTCTCTCTCTCTCTCTCTCTCTCTCCTCTCTCTCTCTCTCTCTCTCTCTCTCTCTCTCTCTCTCTCTCTCTCTCTCTCTCTCTCTCTCTCTCTCTCTCTCTCTCTCTCTCTCTCTCTCTCTCTCTCTCTCTCTCTCTCTCTCTCTCTCTCTCTCTCTCTCTCTCTCTCTCTAGATGGGGACTATCAGTTATTTCCCGGTAGGGTTTTTCTTCCTTTAGGACTGTAATGGTTTATTGGAGGGAATACGTCTTATTTTTCCTACTCCTCCTCCTTCTCCTCCTCCTCCTCTATCTCCTCATCTTTTTCCTTTGTTCTCTTTTTTTTCACCATTTTGCTGTTTATTTTGCTGTTGTTTGTTTGTTTTCTTCCCTTTTCCTTTGAAGTATTTGCGTTTCCCTCGGTAAGACAATCGGAAATATGACGAAAACGAACGAAAAAAAGTGAACGAAAGAAAAAGAAAGAGGAGACACAGACAGACAAACAGACAAATGAACATTGCAAACAGAGAAATAATGGGAAATTGCTTAGTATATAAAAAGAACAATCGACAAAAACACATAAATCACCAAGAAAAGGAAAAGAAAAAGAGACAAAAATCATAAATTATATAAAACAATAACGAAGGACAAAAATCACTAAGAAGCGAAACACACAACGACCAAAATCGCTAAGAATAGGAAAAAAAAAACAAAGAGTCAGAGATTGTTAGTATAAAAGGAAAATACAAAGAGAAACAAAGCTGTAGACACGGAAGATAAGCACTCAACAAACAATAAAACAAAGTTAACCATCACATATAAAGCACATGAGGATGTTGCCAGCACTTTGAATGACATACGGAACAAACAAGTCGGGGATGGAAGGGTTGGCAAGCACCTGGGTGTGGCGTCTTTAAAGTTTTCAAAGTTTAGCTTTTTGTTTTTGCTTTAAATTTCGCTCGTCGTCTCTTTATCTGAGTCTCTTTAAATTTGAACATTTCTCTACTTCTATTTCTCTGCAGGCTATTTCTGAGTCTCGGCTTTTTTCCATACGATATTTTTTTAGTTTTTCATTACTTTTTCCTTTTTTTGTTCCACCACCACCATCACCACCACCACCACCACCACCAACAACAACAACAACAAAAACACTACCACCAATATTCTCGGTATGTTTCTCTCTTCGCCAATGATAAATAAGTAATTCTCTCTCTCTCTCTCTCTCTCTCTCTCTCTCTCTCTCTCTCTCTCTCTCTCTCTCTCTCTCTCTCTCTCTCTCTCTCTCTCTCTCTCTCTCTCTCTCTCTCTCTCTCTCTCTCTCTCTCTCTCTCTCTCTCTCTCTCTCTCTCTCTCTCTCTCTCTGTATCTGTAAGAGAGAGAGAGAGAGAGAGAGAGAACATACATTTTCATGAACCTAAAGTAAGTTCACACCTACGAAGTATCTCCCCAGAGATGTTACGTCCGCCCATTCCCGTGGAGGAGGAGGAGGAATACATAGGAAGAACAGACACCAGAAGACCTATCGGTCTATGGCGAGGGTGTCTGTTTACTACCGCTACTACTAGTAATCTACGTGTGGTAGGACAGGACAGAATAGATGAAGGCTCCTCCCCACCCACCTCTCCCTCCGGCAACGTGCCGGCAGGAAATAGTTAGAAGACAACACCATGTACCTTTAAGGAAGAAAGGGGCATGGAAATTTTACAATAAAGAGAGAAATCAGAGGAAATTACTACCCTTTACTTAAACTGCAGGTAACCTAAGCTGTGGGGGAAAATGACCATTACATAAGAACATAAGAACATAGAAACACAGGGAGACTGGAAGAGGCCGAGTGGCCTACACAGGACAGCCCCAGAATCCCCCCTAATACTCACGATGGGTGAGGTGTAGTTTCAGGGGCACAGGTGGAGGCTTGATCCTCATTTTACCGGCGGTACTATGCACGCACCAGCACCCTGTTACCTTAATGCACCCACACCTCACTCCACCTGTCATGCGGACATTAACTGTTGCTTTACTCTATTGTTAACTTACGCTACTTGCAATATAGGTTGTGGGGGAGAATAACATGGATTTAGGTTGAGGTCTTGCTGCAATCTGTCTAAAAACATGCGAAGAAGGGTCAGTATAATCTTATATCCCTGAAGTACTTATCCAATGAACACTTGAAGCTATTGATACTCTGTGCGCTAACTACTGACGGTGGGAGTCTATTCCAGTGATCGACGACTCTATTATTGAAATAACTTCTGTGCGCCAATGTGTTACATCGGTTCCCCTTTAACTTCATACCGTTGCTGCGTGTTATTGTGTTGGGGTCTATCTGAAATAGACTATCTGGGTTAATGTTTTCGAATCTATTAAGGATTTTGAACACTTCAATTAAGTCCCCTCTTTCTTTTCGCTTCTTTAAAGAAAACATATCTAAACGCTTTAAACGCTCGTCATACGTCAAGTTACGGAGCGCTGGAATTTGTTTGGTTGCTCGTCGCTGTATCCTTTCTAGCAACACATGATCTTTTATATAATTCGGTGACCAGAACTGAACGGCGTATTCTAGGTGTGGTCTTACAAATGCTAAATAAGTTCATAAGTTCGGGTGATTTATAATCAAAGTTTCTTGAGATTAATCCTAGCGTCATATTGGCTTTTTTACTCGCCGCAGAACATTGATCACTTATTTTAAGAGTGTTACTGATAATGACACCAAGATCTTTTTCTTATTTTACTTCGCTGAGCTCATGTCCTTGAAGCTGATATTTAAAGTTAGGATTCTTTTCACCTATGTGCATTACTTTACATTTATCAACGTTGAAAAGACATTTGCCATTTTTCGCTCCAATCGGCAAGTCTTATTAAGTCTGATTGAATGTTCTCGCAATTTTTACTGTTCGTTACCGTACCTCCTAATTTGGTGTCGTCGGTGAACTTGGCTACTTTTGACAGGATATCAGTCTCTAAACCGTTCACCCAGGACTGAACCTTGGGGCACGCTACTGGTTATAGGTTGCCAATCGGATGCTTCACCATTAAGAACTACACGCTGTTCTCTGTCGGTGAGCCAGTCATGAATCCACGCACATAGATGGTCACTAATACCGTGGGAACGCAATTTTGAAATGAGCCTAACGTGGGGAACTTTATCAAACGCTTTCTGAAAGTCTAGGTAAATTACGTCATATGGGGCTCGGGCGTCCAAACTTGAGTAAACGTCGTTGAAAAAAGTTAATAAGTTGGTAAGGTAAGATTGATTACTACGAAATCCATGCTGATTATCAGTTATCAAATTATTTGTTTCTAGGAAAGTGATCATTTTATCCCTGATTATTTTTTCGAATAAAAAAGGAGGGGGAGAAGGAGGAGGAGGAGGAGGAGGAGGAGGAGGAGGAGGAGGAGAAGGAGGGGAGGGGAGGGGGTGGGGAGGGGAGGGGAGAGGGAGAAGAGTAGGCGGTGGAGGTGAGGAGGAGGAGGTAAAAAGGCTTTAAGGAAGGAGGCGTGTCTGGTTCTCTCTCTCTCTCTCTCTCTCTCTCTCTCTCTCTCTCTCTCTCTCTCTCTCTCTCTCTCTCTCTCTCTCTCTCTCTCTCTCTCTCTCTCTCTCTCTCTCTCTCTCTCTCGGATATCTACATTCCGAGAGAGAGAGAGAGAGAGAGAGAGAGAGAGAGAAGGCGTCAAACAAGACAGGCCGAGACAGTGTGAGGCGGGGTTCCTACTATTCCGTCTTGACGGAACCGTCGACTTTGATGACGTCAAAATGACGTCAGCGAAACAGCGGCCTCCCGTCAGGGATGATCCACTCCGTCAGTACATCGCTCAGCATTTTTTGGCAAACATATGGACAGCATTAACCACAAAGACTTCTTGTATATGTTATTTTGCAGCTAAGTACTTCTTTTTCATATTTTCATGATATGTAGAATATTCAACATGAGTGGACTGGCACCACCACCGCCGTTACGGACCCAAAAGTTAACTTGAGTTCATCTCGTTGATGACGTCACTGACGGTCAACGGGTCCGTGAAAACGGAATAGTGGGAACCCCGCCAGAGATGGATTAGAAAGTGTGCTGTGCGTGTGTGTGTGTGTGTGTGAGAGAGAGAGAGAGAGAGAGAGAGAGAGAGAGAGAAGGCAGCGAGATTTATCTTTTCTTTTCCCTTTTAAGACGAAGGTAAAAGCAGGAGGAGGAGGAGGAGGAGGAGGAGGTGCAAGAGAAGGCAGGAAAATAGTAGGTCTTGAAGAAAAGAAGAAAGCAATGGTTGTCAGGGAGGGAGGAAGATATAGAAGACTAAGCAGGAGGAAGAAAGGAAGGAAATATGGAGGAGGAGGAAAATGTGATAACAAGGAAAGGAACAGGAAGAACGACGAATAAAAGAAAGGAAAAATGACAGCGAGGAATATACGAAGCAAATAAATGAAGAAGGAGAAACGCCAAGAAAGAAAGACAGAAGAATGGAAAGTGAGAAAGTCAGGTACAGGGAGAGAGGCAGAAAAAATGGGAAGCAGAAGTAGCAATAAATGACAGGAGAATATGATGAGGTGGAGGAAAAAATACTCAGAAAGAGATAGGGAAAAATCTTGTAGACATATGAAGGAAAATGGGAAAGGAAGAAGAAAAAAATATGAGAGTAATAACAATAGTATCATAATTAGAGTAATAAAAACATTGAAAGTAATGATAGTAATATTGATGATAATAATAATTGTGATAAAAATGGAAAACAGACAATGTTGAAGAACCTTTTATTTTTTTATTCTCCTTCTAATTTCAGCTCTTGTCTTTATTTATATTTTTCAGGAACGTTACGATTTTTTGAGGTTTATTTTTCTCATCTTTTCTGATTTTTATTTTACATCTTTTATTCTTTATTGCTCTCTTTGTTTTCTTATATTTACTATTTTCTTCTTTTCCATTTCATTTGTATCGTCGTTGCCACTTCTTCCTTTTCATTATCATCCTTTTCCTCTTCCTCCACATCCTTTTCTCCACCTCTTTATTTCTCTTCACACACTCTCTCTCTTCGTTTGGTTTCCTCGCCGTGGCACGTTTGGATTCCTCTCCGTGGCAAAGTCAAGTCAAGATGCCGTACGCGCAGCGGTTCGCTTGCGTGTCTTGTAGGAGGGAGATTACGAAGGACTTCCTCAACAAGGAAAACGGTGAAGATACTGTGTGTTTCTTCTGTGAAACTGAACACAAGGTAAGTGTTAAGTTAGAAGCGCTAGATAGCAAGTTACAGTTTCTGGAGGGTGTGTTAGTATTAGATGGAGCGAGTGTCGGTGAGGGTGAGTTCAAGGTTGTTGAGAAGGTTGAAAGGCTGGAAGATAGAGTAGATGAGGTAGAACAGAAGGTAGATACCTTAGATTCCTTCCAGCCGGTTAAAAAGGGAGTAAGGCTGTAGCGGCAGATGTTAGTTACAGTGGTGTTGTAACGAGGAACAGGTTCCTGGTGTTAGGAGACCAACTTGATAGTGATCCTAGTATCGTTCTTGTAGGTGATAGTTTATTTAGACAGCAGGACCAGGAGTTTTGTAGGAAGGGAGCGTGGCGGAGGCATATAGTATTCCCTGGGCGTAGAATTGAGCATATAGCTGAGAAGGTTGACGACTTAGTCGTCACTATCTCAGAGGAGACAGTGTTTGTTTACCTGGTCGGAACAAACAATGTAGTGAAATGTAGGTCAGAGGAGGTTCTAGAGAAGTATAGGAAGCTTGTCGGAAAACTGAGGGACAGCAGGAGGCGATCAGTTATGTGTGGTTTGCTCCCTCGTCACGATGTTAATTCCCTCATTCTCAGTAGAACGCTGGGGATTATCGAACGTGTCAGGGATTTGTGTAGTAGTTAGGGAGTCATGTTTGTGGACGTCTGGGATAATTTTATTCATGACTGGAGCCTGTTTGCTAACAATGGGTTTCACCTAAATTGTGTAGGCAAGGCGAGGCTGGGCCGAGTGTTGGATGAGGAAGTTTTGAAAGAGTTAAAGAGAACTTCCGGCTTGGCTGGGAGGAGTCATCACCCAGACGGTGAGGTCCACGGAGGTAGGTGTGTCAGGTGTCAGGTGAGAGGGGAAGAAGAGGTGTGTAGTGCTGAGGAGGACGTCAGGTCACCAGACCCCCAGGTGGGGGATACTGAGTAGCGGTCAGGTCAACAGCCACAGAGAAACAGCGTGTAGTTCTTAATGGTGAAGCATCCGATTAGCAACCCGTAACCAGTGGCGTGCCCCAAGGTTCGGTCCTGGGGCCAACACTATTCATAATTTACGTGAATGATTTAGAGACTGATATCCTGTCAAAAGTAGCCAAATTCGCCGGCGACACCAAATTAGGAGGTACGGTAACGAACAGTAAAAATTGCAAGAATATTCAGTCAGACTTAATAAGATTTGCCGATTGGAGCGAAAAAATGGGAATTGTGTTTCAACGTAGATAAATGTAGAGTAATGCACATAGGTGAAAAGAATCCTAATTTCAAATATCAGCCTCAAGGACATGACCTCAGCGAAATAAAACAAGAAAAAGATCTTGGTGACATTGTCAGTAACACTCTTAAAAATGTTCTGCGGCGAGTAAAAAAGCCAATATGATGCTAGGATTAATCTCAAGAAACTTTGATTATAAATCACCCGAACTTATGAAGAGATTATATTTAGCATTTGTAAGACCACACCCAGAATACGCCGTTCAATTCTGGTCACCGAATTATATCAAAGATCAAGTCTTGCTAGAAAGGATACAGCGACGAGCAACCAAACAAATTCCAGCGCTCCGTAACTTAACGTATGACGAGCGCTTATTATTATTATTATCATCATTATTACTGTTATTACTTTTAATGTTTTTATTACTCTAATTATGATACTATTGTTATTACTCTCATATTTTTTTCTTCTTCCTTTCCCATTTTCCTTCATATGTCTACAAGATTTTTCCCCTTCTCTTTCTGAGTATTTCTTCCTCCACCTCATCATATTCTTCTGTCATTTATTCCTACTTCTGCTTCCCATTTTTTTCTGCCTCTCTTCCTGTACCTGACTTTCTCCCTTTCCATTCTTCTATCTTTCTTTCTTGGCGTTTCTCCTTCTTCCTTTATTTTCTTCGTATATTTCTCGCTGTCATTTTTCCTTTCTTTTATTCGTCGTTCTTCCTGTTCCTTTCCTTGTATCACATTTTCCTCCTCCTCCATATTTCTTTCCTTTCTTCCTCCTCCTGCTTAGTCTTCTATATCTTCCTCCCTCCCTGACAACCATTGCTTTCTTCTTTTCTTCAAGACCTACTATTTTCCTGCCTTCTCTCTCTCTCTCTCTCTCTCTCTCTCTCTCTCTCTCTCTCTCTCTCTCTCTCTCTCTCTCTCTCTCTCTCTCTCTCTCTCTCTCTCTCTCTCTCTCTCTCTCTCTCTCTATCTCTCTCTCTCTCTCTGAAGCCTGGCTAAGCCTTAAAAATCACTTACTCAGCAGAACACATTCGTCCCCTTGTGCGAGAAGCGAATTAACACTAATAAAAGCCCACCGTGGTTTAGTAGCGAAATTAAACAATCAGTCAATGAGAGAAAACTGTTTTACAGGTTAAAGAAATAACAAAGCACGCCCGAAAACATTAGACTTTATAATGATGCCAGGCGACGAGTAAAAAGACTAGTAGGTCAGGCAAAGCGTAGATATGAAGAAAATATTGCAGCCAACTGTAAAAATAATCCGAAATCTTTCTTCAGTTACATAAACAACAGAAAGGCGATCAAAAGTGGTATTGGACCTTTAACAAACAGTGACGGTGCACTAGTGATTGACAGCCAACACATTGCAAACCTCTTAAACAATTACTTTTCCTCGGTGTTTAATACAAACAGTCTTCCTCTCGCTACCACCAACACCAGTACTATTGTAAATCTCGAGCATGCATTGCCTAATTTTGAAATAACAACCGATGAAGTCCTTAAAGCTCTCCATTCACTTAAAACAAATAAAAGTCCCGGACCCGACAAAGTATATCCTATACTGCTTAAAGAAACAAAGAGCGAAATACTCTCCTCCCTCCCTACCGTATTCAATATGTCCTTGCGACAAGGCATCGTCCCTTCGGATTGGAAAAAGGCTAACGTTACACCGATTTTTAAGAAAGGAGACAAAAAAATACCAGGTAACTACCGACCCATTAGTCTAACTTCAATTGTAGGTAAGCTACTCGAGAGCATAATTATAGACAAAATTGTGAGTTACCTCGAAAACCACTCATTAATTGGGGACTCACAACATGGCTTCCGTAACAAAAGATCCTGCCTGTCAAACCTACTGACCTTTTATTACGATCTCTTCTCAATTTATGACGTAGCCAAATCAGTGGACGTAGTCTATCTTAATTTCCAGAAAGCGTTTGACAAAGTCCCACATCATAAATTACTTTATAAATTTAAGCAAATAGGCATTGACGGTCAAGTAAACCAATGGATCGCAAATTGGTTGAGCAACCGACAACAAAGAGTTGTGATTGACGGATTTAACTCAGAGTGGGCGCCGGTCACTAGTGGCGTCCCTCAGGGCTCGGTTCTTGGCCCAGTGCTCTTCATTATTTACATCAACGACGTGGATGTTGGACTCAATAATCGCATTAGTAAATTTGCAGACGACACAAAGATTGGTAACTCGGTTCTCACTGACGAAGACAGGCAAAGCCTCCAAGAGGATTTCCACAAAATTTCAGCTTGGTCGGATAAATGGGAGATGCCCTTTAACGTAGACAAGTGCCAGGTCCTTCAAGTTGGAACAAAAAATAATAAGTTCGATTACGAAATACGCGGCGTTAAACTCACAAGCGTTCAATGCGTTAAGGACCTGGGGATTAAAATCGCGTCAAACCTCAGATTCTCACATCAATGCATCGATGCAACAAATAAAGCGAACAGAATGTTGGGCTTCATTAAAAGAAACTTTTTATTCAAGAATAAAGATGTAATATTTCCGCTCTACAATAGTTTAGTCAGACCCCACTTGGAATATGCGGTACAGTTTTGGTCTCCCCACCATGCAAAGGACATTGCTAAACTAGAAGGTGTTCAGCGTGGAGCAACAAAAATGATCCCTTCCTTGTGCAACAAATCCTACGAAGAAAGGTTTTACCCTTAACATGTTCTCTCTTGATAAACGTCGCCTCCGAGGAAAACTGATCGAATGTTTTAAAATACTTAATGGTTTCACGAATGTAGACAGAACAAAATTGTTTATGATCGATGACACTTTGCGAACGAGGAACAATGGCACAAAACTCAAATGTAGGCAAGTAAATTCAGACTGCACCAAATTTTTCTTCACCAACGTTGTCGTGCAAGAATGGAATAAGCTCCCACCATCAGTGGTCCAGTGTAACACGATTGACTCTTTTAAGAACAAGCTCGACCGTCACTTCCTTGAACTTAATATTAACTAGAGTAGAGAAGCAACGTTTTGGAGCCATCTGATTAATGTAAAATCACTTAGGTTTAAGGACAGACCACCTAATCTGGACCATGGGGTCTGTGTGGTCTGATTTTTTATGTAAATCTATGTAAATCTCTCTCTCTCTCTCTCTCTCTCTCTCTCTCTCACACACACACACACACACACACACACACACACACACACACACACACACATACAGCACACTTTCTAATCCATCTCTGGCGGGGTTCCCACAATTCCGTTTTCACGGGCCCGTTGACCGTCAGTGACGTCATCAACGGAGCCCGGGCCCTGCGCGGAGCCCGTCCAGAGATGAACTCAAGTTAACTTTTGGGTCCGTAACGGCGGTGGTGGTGCCAGTCCAGTGATGTTGAATATTCTACATATCATGAAAATATGAAAAAGAGTACTTAGCTACAAAATAACATATACAAGAAGTCGTTGTGGTTAATGCTGTCCATATGTTTGCCAACAAATGCTGAGCGATGGACTGACGGAGTGGATCATCCCTGACGGGCGGCCTCTGTTTCGCTGACGTCATTTTGACGTCATCAAAGTCGACGGTTCCGTCAAGACGGAATAGTAGGAACCCCGCCTTACACTGTTTCGGCCTTTCTTGTTTGACGCCTTCCCTTTCTCCCATTCCTCTCTCTCTCTCTCTCTCTCTCTCTCTCTCTCTCTCTCTCTCTCTCTCTCTCTCTCTCTCTCTCTCTCTCTCTCTCTCTCTCTCTCTCTCTCTCTCTCTCTCTCTCTCTCTCTCTCTCTCTCTCTCTCTCTCTCTCTCTCTCTCTCTCTCTCTCTCTCTCCCTCCATTCCCTTCCCTCCTCCTCCTCCTTCTCCTCCTCCTTTTTTATTCGAAACAAATAATTTGATAACTGATAATCAGCATGGATTTCGTAGTAATCGATTTTGCCTAACCAACTTATTAACTTTTTTAAACGACGTTTACTCAAGTTGGGACGCCCGAGCCCCATATGATTTAATTTACCTAGACTTTCAGAAAGTGTTTGATAAAGTTCCCCACGTTAGGCTCATTTCAAAATTGCGTTCCCACGGTATTAGTGACCATCTATGTGCGTGGATTCATGACTGGCTCACCGACAGAGAACAGCGTGTAGTTCTCAATGGTGAGGCATCCGATTGGCAACCCGTAACCAGTGGCGTGCCCCAAGGTTCAGTCCTGGGTGAACGATTTAGAGACTGATATCCTGTCAAAAGTAGCCAAATTCGCCGACGACACCAAATTAGGAGGTACGGTAACGAACAGTAAAAATTGCGAGAACATTCAATCAAACTTAATAAGACTTGCCGATTGGAGCGAAAAATGGCAAATGTGTTTCAACGTAGATAAATGTAAAGTAATGCACATAGGTGAAAAGAATCCTAACTTTAAATATCAGCTTCAAGGACATGAGCTCAGCGAAGTAAAATAAGAAAAAGATCTTGGTGTCATTATCAGTAACACTCTTAAAATGAGTGATCAATGTTCTGCGGCGAGTAAAAAAGCCAATATGACGCTAGGATTAATCTCAAGAAACTTTGATTATAAATCACCCGAACTTATGAACTTATTTAGCATTTGTAAGACCACACCTAGAATACGCCGTTCAGCTCTGGTCACCGAATTATATAAGAGATCATGTGTTGCTAGAAAGGATACAGCGACGAGCAACCAAACAAATTCCAGCGCTCCGTAACTTGACGTATGACGAGCGTTTAAAGCGTTTAGATATGTTTTCTTTAAAGAAGCGAAGAGAAAGAGGGGACTTAATTGAAGTGTTCAAAATCCTTAATAGATTCGAAAACATTAACCCAGATAGTCTATTTCAGATAGACCCCAACACAATAACACGCAGCAACGGTATGAAGTTAAAGGGGAACCGATGTAACACATTGGCGCGCAGAAGTTATTTCAATAATAGAGTCGTCGATCACTGGAATAGACTCCCACCGTCAGTAGTTAGCGCACAGAGTATCAATAGCTTCAAGTGTTCATTGGATAAGTACTTCAGGGATATAAGATTATACTGACCCTTCTTCGCATGTTTTAGACAGATTGCAGCAAGACCTCAACCTAAATCCATATTATTATCCCCCACAACCTAGATTGTGAGTAGCGTAAGTTAACAATAGAGTAAAGCAACAGTTAATGTCCGCATGACAGGTGGAGTGAGGTGTGGGTGCATTAAGGTGACAGGGTACTGGTGCGTGCATAGTACCGCCGGTAAAATGAGGATCAAGCCTCCACCTGTGCCCCTGAAACTACACCTCACCCATCGTGAGTATTAGGGGGGATTCTGGGGCTGCCCTGTGTAGGCCACTCGGCCTCTTCCAGTCTCCCTGTGTTTCTATGTTCTTATGTTCTTATGTAATGGTCATTTTCCCCCACAGCTTAGGTTACCAGCAGTAAAGGGTAGTAATTTCCTCTGATTTCTCTCTTTACTGTAAAATTTCCATGTCCCTTTCTTCCTTAAAGGTACATGGTGTTGTCTTCTAACTATTTCCTGCCGGCACGTTGCCGGAGGGAGAGGTGGGTGGGGAGGAGCCTTCATCTATTCTGTCCTGTCCTACCACACGTAGATTACTAGTAGTAGCGGTAGTAAACAGACACCCTCGCCATAGACCGATAGGTCTTCTGGTGTCTGTTCTTCCTATGTATTCCTCCTCCTCCTCCACGGGAATGGGCGGACGTAACATCTCTGGGGAGATACTTCGTAGGTGTGAACTTACTTTAGGTTCATGAAAGTGTATGTTCTCTCTCTCTCTCTCTCTCTCTCTCTCTCTCTCTCTCTCTCTCTCTCTCTCTCTCTCTCTCTCTCTCTCTCTCTCTCTCTCTCTCTCTCTCTCTCTCTCTCTCTCTCTCTCTCTCTCTCTCTCTCTCTCTCTCTCTCTCTCTCTCTCTCTCTTGATATGACGCATTGCATTATGACCTTTTTCGCTTATACTTATTTCATGAGAGAGAGAGAGAGAGAGAGAGAGAGAGAGAGAGAGAGAGAGAGAGAGAGAGAGAGAGAGAGAGAGAGAGAGAGAGAGAGAGAGAGAGAGAGAGAGAGAGAGAGAGAGAGAGAATTACTTATTTATCATTGGCGAAGAGAGAAACATACCGAGAATATTGGTGGTAGTGTTTTTTTTTTTTTGTTGTTGTTGTTGGTGGTGGTGGTGGTGGAACAAAAAAAGGAAAAAGTAATGAAAAACTAAAAAAATATCGTATGGAAAAAAGCCGAGACTCAGAAATAGCCTGCAGAGAAATAGAAGTAGAGAAATGTTCAAATTTAAAGAGACTCAGATAAAGAGACGACGAGCGAAATTTAAAGCAAAAACAAAAAGCTAAACTTTGAAAACTTTAAAGACGCCACACCCAGGTGCTTGCCAACCCTTCCATCCCCGACTTGTTTGTTCCGTATGTCATTCAAAGTGCTGGCAACATCCTCATGTGCTTTATATGTGATGGTTAACTTTGTTTTATTGTTTGTTGAGTGCTTATCTTCCGTGTCTACAGCTTTGTTTCTCTTTGTATTTTCCTTTTATACTAACAGTCTCTGACTCTTTGTTTTTTTTTCCTATTCTTAGCGATTTTGGTCGTTGTGTGTTTCGCTTCTTAGTGATTTTTGTCCTTCGTTATTGTTTTATATAATTTATGATTTTTGTCTCTTTTTCTTTTCCATTTCTTGGTGATTTATGTGTTTTTGTCGATTGTTCTTTTTATATACTTAGCAATTTCCCATTATTTATTTGTTTGCAATGTTCATTTGTCTGTTTGTGTGTCTGTGTCTCCTCTTTCTTTTTCTTTCGTTCACTTTTTTTCGTTCGTTTTCGTCATATTTCTGATTGTCTTACCGAGGGAAACGAAAATACTTCAAATGAAAAGGGAAGAAAACAAACAAACAACAGCAAAATAAACAGCAGAATGGTGAAGAAAAAAAAATAAGAGAACAAAGGAAAAAGATGAGGAGATAGAGGAGGAGAAGGAGGAGGAGGAGGAGGAGGAGGAGGAGGAGAAGGAGTAGGAAAAATAAGACGTACTCCCTCCAATAAACCATTACAGTCCTAAAGGAAGAAAAACCCTATCGGGAAATAACTGATAGTCCCCATCTAGAGAGAGAGAGAGAGAGAGAGAGAGAGAGAGAGAGAGAGAGAGAGAGAGAGAGAGAGAGAGAGAGAGAGAGAGAGAGAGAGAGAGAGAGAGAGAGAGAGAGAGAGAGAGAGAGAGAGAGAGAGAGAGAGAGAGAGAGAGAGAGAGAGTGAGTTTATGGGCTATTAATGTGGTTTTCAACGCTGTCTTCTTTCCCTCATTATATAAAATATCAAGTTTTGCTGGAAAGGATACAACGACGAGCAACCAAACAAATTCCAGCGCTCCTTAACTTGACGTATGACGAGCGTTTAAAGCGTTTAGATATGTTTTCTTTAAAGAAGCGAAGAGTAAGAGGGGACTTAATTGAAGTGTTCAAAATCCTTAATAGATTCGAAAACATTAACCCAGATAGTCTATTTCAGATAGACCCCAACACAATAACACGCAGCAACGGTATGAAGTTAAAGGGGACCCAATGTAACACATTGGCGCGCAGAAGTTATTTCAATAATAGAGTCGTCGATCACTGGAATAGACTCCCACCGTCAGTAGTTAGCGCACAGAGTACTCATAGCTTCAAGTCTCCATTGGATATGTATTTCAGGGATATAAGATTTTAATGACCCTTTTTCATAAAAGCATGTTATGCAGAGAGCCCATTTTGCAGCTGCCTGATTTCAATATGCAGTTCACAATAAAGTACATAAAAGGGCAAGCCAACGTTGGGGCAGACTTCTTGTCGCGTCTGGTAGCACAGTAATCTGATCGAGATGGTAGTGAGGTGTGGGTGCAGTAAGGTGACAGGGTACTGGATGCGTACTCTATACCACGGTAAACGAGGATCAAGCCTCTACCTGTGACCCCTGAAACTACACCTCACCCATCGTGAGTAGTGGGGGGATTCTGGAGCAGACATGTTATCTTACATCTGATGAGTGAGGTGTGAGAAGAGTAAGCTTAACAAGATACTAGAGCGGTTTTTTTTTTTATGATTCAACTACATGCACTGTTACTGACCCTCTTTCGTTTGTCTCAGGCAGCCTGCAGCACTAGTACAACCTGAAGACATTAGTTTCCCCCACAGCTTAGGTCACCAGTAGCGTAAGTTAAGGGTAGTAATTTCTTCTTATTCCTCTCTTTACTCTAAAATTTCCATGTACCTTTCTTCCCTTATTCCTCTCCTTACTGTAAAATTTCCATGTCCCTTTCTTCCCTTATTCCTCTCCTTACTGTAAAATTTCCATGTCCCTTTCTTCCTTAAAGGCACATGATGTTTTCTTCTAACTATTTCCTGCCGCCATGTTGCCGGAGGGAGAGGTGGGTGGGGAGGAGCCATCATCTATTCTATCCTGTCCTACCACACGTAGATCACTAGTAGTAGCGGTAGTAAATAGACACCTTCGCCATAGACCGACAGGTCTTCTGGTGTCTGTTCTTCCTATGTTTTCCTATTTATTCCAAGTCCCTCACCTCATTTCTCTTCCTATTAATTTATCTCTTCTCTCCCCCACCTCTCATCTGCCTCACTCTTTATTATCTCTCTCTCTCTCTCTCTCTCTTTTCCTGCTACATTTCAGTCTTCCTAATCTCTTGCTGAGCCCTCCTCCTCCTCCTCCTCCTCCTCCTCAGTCGTGACCCATCCTTCTCAGTCTTGACCCAGACTTCTCAGTCTTGACGTTGACCCAGACTTCTCAGTCTTGGCCCAGACTTCTAGGAGGTCAGGTCGTGATCCCCGATGCTGTGTCACCCGCTACCCGCTCTCTCCCTACACTCACGTGCCCACGTGTTACCCTGACGAGCCCACGTGTTACCCCGACATGCCCACTCCTTCCGTTGCATCTACTTTCCCGTAGTTACACGGATGTGCTACTAGTACTTAGTGTTACCTGTGCGTTGTGACGTGTGACTGTGCAGTGACGGAGGTGCTTCAGACAAGAGAGTCCACGCCAGGCCTTAATATCGAACGCTAAGTCTTCGGAACTGTTTTTTCTTCCCGTTTTTCCTTTATTTAACTTTAAAGTACTTGCACTTTTGCTATCTCTGCTTTAGATCTTTCTTGTTTTGCCTGTACCTGCATTGCCTTGACTGGTACTCTGACTACATATCTGCTAGGATATATCTTTACTAACCAGCACTCTCCGCTGAGTACATTTCTCTGTTTTGTTTTGTTGTTTTGTTTGTCTGTTTTGTTTTTGTGTTTTGTCTATTATTGTGTTTGTTGTCTTTTGTCTTTTTTCCTTTCCCTTTTGTTCAGTTCGTTGTGTCTTTCGCCCGGAAACAAACGAATTCCTGACCCACCCACCCCAACACCTGGCCGAAAGAAATCCCTAGGGATTAACAAGCCCAAGGAATCTTAATCCTCGAACCGCCCAAGGAATCTGTTCCAGTATAGTACTTTTATTTTTTTCACTCAGTTTAAAGTAAGAATCAGTATGCCGAGCCCGCTCCGCCCATGTCGTAGGTGCAAGGGGCGTTTTGCTGCTCAATACTTTCAAAAGGGGGCAGAAAACTGTAGACAATGTCGAAACGAAGAGAGAATAGAACAATTGGAGCGATCACTGTCCCTGTACTAGGAAGTGACGTCGTCCTACCCACAACTACCTACCACTGACGCGACGAAGGCTTTGTCCTTTAGCGCTCTTTTTCGTCCCTCGCCTGACTCATCTGCTCCCGCTGGCTCCTCGTCCTCTCCCTCCTCTTCCTCTTCCTCCTCTTCCGCTACTTCATCCAGCCTTCTTGCTCGCTCCTCTTCCTCTCCCCCTCTTCCCCCCTCGCTCTAACTTCCACTCCCTCCCCTGCCCCTCCCACCTCTTGTTCCCTCTCTTCCGCCTCCTCCAACATCCTTTCCACGGCGTCTTCTTCTTCTTCTTCTTCTCCTTCTTATTCTTTTCTTCTTCTTCTTCTTTTTCTTCTTCTTTTTCTTCTTCTTCTTCTTTTCCTCCTCCTCCTCCTCCTCCTCCTCTTCTTCTTTTTCTTCTTCCTCTTCTCGTTCTCCTTCCTCCTCCTCCTCCTCCTCCTCCTCCTCCACCTCCTCCACCTCCTCCTCCTCCTCCTCCTCCTCCTCTTCCTCCGTGCAATTCTGGTCTCCTAATTACAGGAAAGACATTGAATTACTTGAGAGAGTACAGCGCCGCGCCACGAAGATGATACCATCACTGAGGACGAAACCCTATGAAGAACGACTCGAGCGACTCAACCTCTTCACGTTGGAAAAGAGACGACTGCGGGGAGACATGATACAAGTCTTTAAGTACCTGAACAAGCTCAGCAACGTTGATCACTCCAAACTCTTCACGCTACAAACTAACCTGAGAACAAGAAACAACGGAAAAACAATTCAAGCAAAGCGATGCAATACCGACATCGGCAGGAGTTATTTCTCGAATAGAGTTGTTCGCCACTGGAACAGCCTTCCTGCAGAAGTGGTTAGCGCAGAAACCATCAACTCCTTCAAGAAACGCATTGATCGCCACTTTGCTGCAACGGGTGTGAACTGAACGTTCCCAAGAGTAGGTACACAAGTGCTTTAATCCTTCCCTGCAAGCCACTCCTATGGCAAACGGATTGATTAAATCACTGAACGCAGGCAGCCTAGTAATGAGCCAACAGGCTTTCTGCTGCCTGCTAGTCCATGTTTCCTCCTCCTCCTCCTCCTTCTACTCCTCCTTCATCTCTACCCCTAGTCTGTCGTCCACACGCTCGTTCAAACGCCAGAAGTCTTTCCTCCCGACAACGGTCTGCAGAGACCAGAACCAGTTCAACAGCAATAAAGACGAACCGGGCACAAAAATACGTCTTCTAGGAGACAACATTGTACGAGGTCAGCTGACTGAATTTTGCGGACTGAGCAAAAAGACAAGGCAACGCTTCTACATGCCGGGGGCAAGGTTGGATGACATCGTGACGGCTGTGGACGTAGTTTCAGACCAAGCGAAAGCAGACACACTGTATAGTATACACGCGGGCACCAATGACATCCAGACATCGCGAAGTGACGACATTCTGCTGAAATACCGACGAGTCATTCGCCTCTACAAAATCAAGTCAAGGCACATCATCCTGTCCGGCATCCTCCCTAGAATCAACGCCATCCCCAGCCTCTACACCAAGGTCTTCAGCCTCAGCACCAGGTTGAAAAAGCTCTGTGACGAAGAAGGCGTGCCGCGTGGCCTTCATAGACACCTGGCATCACTTCGTCGAACAACCGTACTTGTTCCGTAATGATGGCCTTCATTTAAACGAAGTTGGATCAGCACGTTTTGGAAGACTGCTGAACGAGGCAACTGGCAGTTACTGGCAAAAAAACTGCACGCGAGGGAGGGGCAACAGCAACCCTTGACTACCCAAGCCGTAACCTCGACGCGACACCCAGGATCGAATGCAAACAAAAACACGCGCAGTAAACGGAACACTGCAACTCGGAACCCCCAAAACAACAGTCTTATCTCTGTCCTATAAATGCGCGTAGCCTAATTCCCAAAAGAGACGAACTCAGTGCGTATGTTGCAGCGGAAGAACTGGACGTCGTGGCGATTACTGAGACCTGGGCCAACTCCACGCACATAGTGTCAAAAGCTACTTGCAACCCACTGACAAAACACCAAGAAACAGTAACGTTGAACATTTGTGCGTGCGTGTAAACACTGCAAAAGTCAATTTAAATATATCTGTCACTTACAGGCCTCCGGGGCAATCACTCGATGCCGATCTTGAAATGTACAGCGTCTTAAGGCAGTCACTTAATAACAGCGACTCACTGATACTAGGAGACTTTAACCTCCCCCATATCGACTGGGCGACACTGTCGGGTACAGAAGGTGAGTCCCACAGAATGATCGAATTTCTAGAGGAAAATTATCTAAGCCAAATGGTTTCTGAACCAACTCGACAAAATAACATACTTGACCTTGTTATAGCGACCCAAGATAACCTAATCAGTAATGCCACGGTAGGAGAACACCTCGGTTCTTGCGATCATAAACTAGTTCGCGTTGACATTAGAGCTCAAACATCGGTGACTGAAAATAAAGTAAAGGTGCCCAATTTCAAAAGAGCCAACTTCGTAGAAATCCGACGAAAACTAATAGATATGCAACTATCAGATGACGGCAATGTAGAGGACGCCTGGCTAAGCTTTAAAAATCACTTACTCACTCAGCAGGACACATTTGTCCCCTTGTGCGAGAAGCGAATTAATACTAATAAAAGTCCACCTTGGTTTAATAGCGAAATTAAACACTCAGTCAAGGAGAGAAAATTGTCTTACAGGTTAAAGAAAGAGCAAAGCACGCCCGAAAACATTAGACTTTACAATGATGCAAGGCGACGAGTTAACAGATTAGTGCGTCAGGCAAAGCGTAGATATGAAGAAAATATTGCAGCCAACTGTAAAAATAATCCGAAATCCTTCTTCAGTTACATAAACAACAGAAAGGCGATCAGAAGTGGAATTGGACCTTTAACAAACAGCGACGGTGCACTAGTGACTGACAGCCAACACGTTGCAAACCTATTAAACAATTACTTTTCCTCGGTGTTCAACAATAACAGTCCTCCCGCCACCACCACCAACACCGGTACTAATGTAAATCCCGAGCATGCATTGTCTAACTTTGAAATAAAACCCGATGAAGTCCTTAAAGCCCTCAAATCACTTAAAACAAATAAAAGTCCTGGACCTGACAAAGTATATCCAACTCTGCTGAAAGAAACAAAGAGCGAAATACTCTCCTCCCTCACAACTGTATTCAATATGTCCTTGCGACAAGGCATCGTCCCTTCAGATTGGAAAAAGGCTAACGTGACACCGATTTTTAAGAAAGGAGACAAAAAAGAACCAGGTAATTACAGGCCCATTAGTCTAACTTCGGTTGTAGGTAAGCTACTTGAGGGCATAATTAGAGACAAAATTGTGAGTTACCTTGAAAGCCACTCATTGATTGGGGACTCACAACATGGCTTCCGAAACAAAAGATCCTGCCTATCAAACCTATTAACCTTTATAACGACCTCTTCACTGTTTATGACGTAACCAAATCACTGGACGTAGTCTATCTTGATTTCCAGAAAGCGTTTGATAAAGTCCCGCATCATAAATTATTTTACAAATTAAAGCAAATAGGTATTGACGGTCAAGTAAACCAATGGATCGCGAATTGGTTGAGCAACAGACAACAAAGAGTTGTGATTGACGGATTTAACTCAGAGTGGGCGCCTGTCACTAGTGGCGTCCCTCAGGGCTCGGTTCTTGGCCCAGTGCTCTTCATTATTTACATCAACGACGTGGATGTTGGACTCAATAACCGCATTAGTAAATTTGCAGACTACACAAAGATTGGTAACTCGGTTCTGACTGACGAAGACAGGCAAAGCCTCCAAGAGGAATTGCACAAAATTTCAGCTTGGTCGGATTGATGGGAGATGCCCTTTAACGTAGACAAGTGCCAGGTCCTTCAAGTTGGAACGAGGAATAAGAAGTTCGAGTACGAAATGCGCGGCGTTAAACTCAAAAGCGTTCAATGCGTCAAAGACTTGGGGGTCAAAATCGCGTCAAACCTCAAATTCTCACAGCAATGCATCGATGCAGCAAATAAAGCGAACAGAATGTTGGGCTTCATTAAAAGAAACTTTGTATTTAAGAATAAAGATGTAATACTCCCGCTCTACAACAGTTTAGTCAGACCCCACTTGGAATATGCGGTACAGTTTTGGTCTCCCCACCATGCAAAGGATATTGCTAAATTAGAAGGTGTCCAGCGTCGGGCAACGAAAATGATCCCTTCCTTGCGCAACAAATCCTACGAAGAAAGGCTTCCTTCCCGTAACATGTTCTCTCTTGAGAAACGTCGCCTCCGAGGAAAACTGATCGAATGTTTTAAAATACTTAATGGTTTCACGAATGTAGACAGATCAACATTGTTTATGATCGATGACACTTTGCGCACGAGGAACAATGGCGTAAAACTCAGATGTAGACAAGTAAATTCAGACTGCACCAAATTTTTCTTCACCAACGTTGTAGTGCGAGAATGGAATAAGCTTCCACCATCAGTGGTCCAGTGTAACACGATTGACTCCTTCAAAAATAAGCTCGACCGTCACTTCCTTCAACTTAATATCAACTAGAGTAGAAATGCAACGTTTTGGAGTCTTCTGATTAATGTAAAATCACTTAGGCTTAAGGACAGACCACCAAGTCTGGACCATGGGGTCTGTGTGGTCTGATTTTCTGTGTAAATCTATGTAAACTGTCACTCCCGGGATACGAAAGCTTCAGAAAAAACGAACAAATAAAAATGGAGGAGGCGTCAATTGTTACGTTAAAAGCACGCTATTTGCTATAAAAACAGAAAAACAGGACGCTGAGAAATACGATTCCGTCTACGTAGAAATAACAATTAACACATAATAATAAAAAAAAAACTAATACATGCAACTGTTTGCAGACCTCCAAAACTACGGGCAACCGACGACACTGCCCTATACAATGAGATTCACTCTCTAATACAGGTCAAAAATGTAATAATCATCGGCGACTTTAATTGTGCCAATGTTGACTGGGGATTGCTGACTGGGGACCAAGAGGGTAGCAGACTCTTAGAAATGGTGGAGGATTCATTCCTTACTCAAGTTATAACTCAGCCAAAAAGAGAAAACAACATCCTGGACCTGGTACTAGTGAGCGACCCTGATCTCATTCGTGACTGTGAAGTAGGAGAAAAACTGAGTGGTTGCGACCACCACATAATCCGCTTCAACGCCAGTGTTTAACACAAACTCGTTGAAAATCCAACATTGATACCCGATTACCGAAAGGCTAACTTCAACTTAGCCCGCGAACTGCTTCCTCTTGCTCCGTGGGACCATATCAACGGCAACATCAACATAAGTATAATCGAAGTCACGTGGACCGTCTTCAGAGACAAGCTCCTGGAGGTAGAAAGGACGACAATTCCTATGAGATCCAGGCGAGTAAATGGTGCCGTGGATCCACCGTGGATGAGCATGGTGATCAAAAGGGCAATAAACGCAAAAAAGCGGAATTACAATCTGATGAGAGGAAATGATACGGCCGAAACCCGTGTACAGTACCAAAATTGCCTCAGAGCTTGTCGAACTCTCATTCGGACAAGAAAACGCAACTACGAGAAACAAATAGCGCGCGAAGTCAAGACCAATCCTAAGAAGTTCTTCACGTACATCAGAACGAAAAAGAAAGTTAAAACCAACATTGGTCCATTGACGGACGGTCATTAACCCAGGACAGTAAACACATGGCCAAAATCCTAAACAGTAACTTTGCGTCCGTATTTACGATCGAAGACAAAGAAAACATACCCGAATGCCCCGCTCCTCCGAGGGGGACTACGGCTTTGGAAATTGACGCAATATCTGCTCATGACGTGAAAAAGTACTTGGACAAACTCGACACGAACAAGTCAACGGGACCTGACAACTTGTCACCATGGTTGTTGAAAGAACTGAAACAGCAAATACTGCAACCCCTCACACGCATGTTTAACAGGTCGCTACAACTGAACAAAGTACCCGATGACTGGAAAATGGTGAACGTGACCCCGATCTACAAAAAAGAAGATAAGAACTTTGCCCTAAACTACAGACCTATAAGTTTAACATCAGTGGCAGGCAAAATCCTTGAGAAGATTATTAGAGACAAACTTGTCAACTTCCTAGAAGAAAACAATATAATTTCTGGCACGCAGCACGGTTTCCGAAATAAGAGTTCTTGCTTAACGAATCTACTGGACTTCTGCCAAGGTATATACTATAACTGGGATAATCACATCCCAAGCAATGTCATATACCTGGACTTCCAGAAAGCCTTCGACAAGGTGCCACACGAGCGGCTCCTCAAAAAATTAAAGTCAGCAGGTATAGAAAGAAACCTGACTGCATGGATAAGAGACTGGGTCACCAATAGAAAACAGCGAGTTTTACTCAACGGGCAGTCTTCTGAGTGGCTACCAGTCACCAGGGGGGTGCCCCAGGGGTCGGTGCTGGGACCCATTCTCTTTATCATATACATCAATGACTTGGAAGCGGGATTGAAATCCTCCCTATCAAAGTTTGCCGACGACACTAAAGCGGGCGGAAGGCCCTCATGACTGCTGACTGTGAAGTCATCCAAAAGAACCTTGACCAGATCATCCAGTGGTCCGAAAAGTGGCAAATGTCGTTCAACGTTAACAAATGCAAAATTTTGGTTCCAGAAACAGTAACCATACGTACACCATGCGTCGAAATCCTCTGCAGGTGGTGCAGGATGAATCGGATCTTGGAGTCACTATCAGCAGTGACCTAAAACACGCAAAACACTGTAAAAAAGCATATAACAAAGCCAACACTATGCTCAGGTTTATATTAAGAAACTTCGATTGCAAGACGCCGGAAGTAATGTTATCCTTATATAACTCAATGGTAAGACCTCACCTCGAGTATGCGGTACAATTCCGGTCCTCTAAGTACAGAGATATTGAGTTATTAGAAAAAAATCCAGCGACGCGCTACAAAGATGATTCCACCAGTGAGAGCCCTGCCGTATGAAGAACGACTCAGGCGACTTAATCTCTTCACCTTGGAAAAGAGACGCCTACAAGGGGATACGATTCAGGCCTTCAAGTACCTAAAGAACTTCAGTAACGTTGACCACTACAAGCTCTTTAAGCTGCAGACCAACTCAAGAACTAAAAACAATGGCCTGCCCATTCACGCGAAGCGATGCAAGACAGACATTAGTAGGAGTTTCTTCTCTAACCGAGTCATACGCCATTGGAACGACCTCCCTCCTGAAGTAGTAAGTGTGGAAACCATCAACTCCTTCACAAATCGCACCGACCGTCATTTCGTGACAACAGGAGTAGACTGAAAATACGCACCGAAATCCCTTGAACTGCTCTGTAGGCACCCAGCGACTGTCAGGCAGATCACCGCTCTACAGCAGGCAACCTCGTAATGAGCCAATAGGCTTTCTGTTGCCTGTCATTCCATGTTTTCATGTTTCCTACTCCTCCTCTTCCTCTTGTATCATTCTCCATTTCCCTCCCCTTTCATTCCTGCTACAGTTCAGTCTTCCTAATCTCTTGCTGAGCCCTCCTCCTCCTCCTCCTCCTTCTCCTATTCCTCTGCTTCCCTTTTTCTGTCTTCCCCCGACTGTTCCTACTCACCTTTATCACCACTTTCCCGCCCTTTTCCTGCTCCAGTTTTTATTATTTTTTTTTTTTTTATTGGCTTTGTTCTCCTCTTCGTCTTTTACATATCGGGGAATTCCTTTGTCTATTCTTCTAATTTTTTTTCCTTATGATTTTCCTTTTTTACATTCCTTTACTCCATCATTTTCTTTTTTTTCTTTTTTTATGTATTTTTTCTTTTTTTCTTGCTTTGCCCATTTGTTTTTTTCACCTGTCTTTATTTCATTTTTATCTGATATTTCACTTTTCGCTGGAGCTCGTTGTTCCTCCTTTATTCCTTCCCTCACATCCCTGCTCTCCTTTCTTTTCATGTTCATCCCATTTTCTTCTTTTTCCTCTCATATTCCCGTTTTTATTCCCTTCATTTCCCCCATTGGCTCTCCCCTATTTACACTCTTCTCCTTCTCCTCCCACTACTACTCCTTCCGTTGCATTTGCTTTCTTTCACCTCGTTGCGAACGTGTTACCGAGAGAGAGAGAGAGAGAGAGAGAGAGAGAGAGAGAGAGAGAGAGAGAGAGAGAGAGAGAGAGAGAGAGAGAGAGAGAGAGAGAGAGAGAGAGAGAGAGAGAGAGAGAGAGAGAGAGAGAGACCGACCGACCGACCGACCGACAGACAGACAGACAGACAGAGAATTATAAACGCGTCCTGAATAACCTTTCGGTGAGGTGATGAATGGCGATGAATTACAGAGGAGAGAGGACGATGACTGTCGGGAGGAGGAGGAGGAGGAGGAGGTAATTCACGAGCATAAGGTAAGGTGTCTGCAACAGGACAGTAGGACTATACAAGGCAGCTCCTGAGAACCTAACCCAACCTGACATCGTTATCCATGAATTCATCTGAGTGAGGGGAGGAGAGAAGGGAGTGAGGGGAGGAGAGGAGGGAGTGAGGGAGGAGAGAAGGAAGTGAGGGGAGGAGAGAAGGGAGTGAGGGGAGGAAAGAAGGGAGTGAGGGGAGGAAAGAAGGGAGTGAGGGAAGAGAGAAGGGAGTGAAAGGATGAGAGAAGGCAGTGAGGGGAGGAGGGGATGAGATAGGGGAGTGAGGGGAGGAGAGAAGGGAGTAAGAGGAGTTTGCCTTGTTTGTTTAGTTCATCACAGACGGAAGATTGAGGGTAACATGTTTCTTGTTCTTTCCTTACCTTTGTGTGTGTGTGTGTGTGTGTGTGTGTGTGTGTGTTGCCGGGGGCCGGGGCACCATCCCAGTATTGAAGAAGACATTAACACACCTTCAGCCTCGCGAAGTAATTCTTTTTGTATTGAAACACGTACACATATAATGACAATCTACGATATAAACTTCAACAAAGTGCAGCCCAGCCCCCGGGCTCTCCGTGTGGCTGAGGCACCGGCGGCAGCGGCCCGCCGGGGCCGCGCCGGGACCCGCCAGCATCCCGCCTCCCCGGTAAGAACTGCGGCTAACTGCTGCGTGACTGACCGGGCCATCTTCTTGGAGCGCCTACAGAGGGAGGCAAACATCATGGTGGAAGCAATCGAGGCCTCCTTGAACCAAGAGCTCTTCTTCGAGCTCCTCCAGAGGGAGGCAAACATCGTGGTGGAGGCAATCGAGGCCTCCTTGAACCAAGAGCTCTTCTTCGAGCTCCTCCAGAGGGAGGCAAATATCGTGGTGGAGGCAATCGAGTCCTCCTTGAACCAAGAGCTCTTCTTTGAGCTCCTCCAGAGGGAGGCAAACATCGTGGTGGAGGCAATCCAGTCCTCCTTGAACCAAGAGCTTTTCTTCGAGCTCCTCCAGAGGGAGGCAAACATCGTGGTGGAGGCAATCGAGTCCTCCTTGAACCAAGAGCTTTTCTTCGAGCTCCTCCAGAGGGAGGCAAACATCGTGGTGGAGGCAATCCAGTCCTCCTTGAACCAAGAGCTCTTCTTCGAGCTCCTCCAGAGGGAGCCAAACATCGTGGTGGAGGCAATCGAGTCCTCCTTGCTGCAGTGCCACCTGTGAGTGAAGCCCTTCGGAACGGAACCTCCTGGCGGCGGCGATGACTTGAACGGGAGCATTGCGGAGGTGGCGGCCAATAGCTGGGCTGCCCCTTCAAGGCGTGGCCCCTCTAGAATACCCCTTCAGGGCGTGGCCCCTTTGGAGGATGACCCCTTCAGGGCGTGGCCCCCTTGGAGGAGGACCCTTTCAAGGTGTGGCCCACATGGAGGATGACCCCTTCAGGGCGTGGCCCCCTTGGAGGAGGACATTTCAGGGCGTGGCCCCTTTTGAGGATGACCCCTTCAGGGCGTGGCCCCCTTGTAGGAGGACCCTTCATGGCGTGGCCACCCTGGAGGAGGATCCCTTTTGGGCGTGGCCCCCCTGGAGGCTGGCGTCCCCCAGCAGGGCGCCGCCACCGCCGCCAACGCGCCCTGGGTTGCCCGCCGCAGCCTGGAGGTGCAAATCGGTTTTGTTCCGTCCAGTTTCGTTCCCGTTTCGTTTTGGTCCGGTCAGCCTCGTGCCGTTCCGTTCACGGCCGTCGCGGCTCTCCGGACCGTAGTCCTTCACTGGGTGCGCCTTTTCTCTTTCGTCTTCTCTTCTTGTATCCAAAGTTTGTGTATTACTCTTTTTGTTTCTTCAGTGTAGTATTTTTCGGCATTATTTTACCTTGTTCCCGTCCCACAGCGGTGATTCTCACACTTCTCACCGGTTGGCTCTCATTATTCTAAATATTTTGAACCTCATATATGTCCGTCGCAAACTGCTAGAAACGCCGCTAGCGATTTTTGAAAAGTTATTGAGATTCTTACGGCTGCCTCGGGGCCCAAGGGGGGGTTGGGGGGGGGGGCTAGGAGGGAGAGTGTAACACCCAGGGGAGTCGAGGGAAGCCCCCCCCCCGTGTTGCCGGTTATGTTACGTCAACTTAGGTTGGAGTAGTTTAAGTTTATTCGACACGCAGTGTGGGGCGAGGAGTTTTCCCATTAAATCACTAATAAAATGAGACTTCTCAGTGCCTGCTGTGCATCCGTCGCCGCCACCGCAAAATATCTCGCAGAGAGGTTCAGTTTGGTCACTGTTTCTGTATTTCATTCACTGCTCACAAAGATCACAAATGGACAAACTAGAACAAAACCAGGCAAAGTAATGTTTTTCCTGCTGTGTATTTCCCCAGCGCGCATGCATGATGAACAGCACAGTGACTTATTTCTGCGAGGAGATATTTGTCGCAACACTGATCCGCGTAGTGCTTTGCGCCGCCATCATGTCACATCCTCCGCTGCTTATTTCCGTCGCCCCACACTTCATATCAAATAAATCTAAACTACCTCAACCAAACTTGACATAACCTAACCGCTAACGGGGGGGGGGGGGGCTTCACCACCCTCGACCCCCCTGGGTGTTACGCTCTCCATTCCACCCACCCCCTCATTCCGCCCCGAAGCGGGCGCAATAAACTGACTATTCAAAAATCGCTAGCGGCATTTCTAGCAGTTTGCAACGCACACATGTGGGTTCAGAATGCATAAAATAATGAGATCTAACCGATGAGAAGTGTGAAAAGTACCTCTGTACCTGTTATTCGATGATCGGGGTGGTTACTGTTTCGGGGTCTGAGGTGAGGCTAGTCGGCGCGTAGCCACCCAGCTGTTCATTCTCCTTTTCGGGCCTGCCGATAAAGGGGTATACTACCCGGGGCCGCCTGGGAAAGTAGACTGTGGCGTCCCTGATGTCACGCTGGCCCAGTGCCGCACGGTGATAGGTTCCTGCCACCACAGGCTGAGGGGCCAATGCGCCGGAGATGAACAAAAGAACAAAAGAACGTAAGGAGTCTGCAAGAGGCCGGTGGGCCTATACAAGGCAGCGCCTGTAAACCCAATCCCACCTAACATCACTGTCCATTAACTTCTCTAATATTTATTTCATCAGTCAATCAGTTATTCAGTCAAAACATATCAGTCAGTCAGTCAAGCAAAAACACATCATTCATTCAATCATGCATTCAGACCTTCAGTCAGTCATTTTTTTTTTTACGTCGTGGCCTATTGCAACGGTAGGCTTCTTCCCGGTGGATCCTGATGGTCGGCCCAAGGTTTCTTCCCGCTGGGGCCTGATCAAGGAGATTATATTAGAGGAGATAGTGGTATGTAGTAATTCCTCGAGCGTGCGGAAGTAACGCTATCTATTGGGGCCCACCAAAAACGTTATTTTTCAGGGGTAGCCTTACTATTTGCGAGGGTCCAGAGGGACACGGCAGGCCACGCATCGCAAGTACCTGCCATGTCATCCTATCCAGCCTTTACTTGTTCTTTTCATTGCTGTAAAATGATTTACTAATGGGGTAAAGAAAAATATACTTGTTCTTATGTTTTATTAGGTATTATATCTATACTACTATATCAATTTGTTATTTTAGAAAAAAAATAAGGCGGGTGAAAGCATTTTCTAAGGATATATATATATATATATATATATATATATATATATATATATATATATATATATATATATATATATATATATATATATATATATATATATATGTGTGTGTGTGTGTGTGTGTGTAGCAAACATATTCAGTGCTTTAAATACAAGCAAAGCATACAACATTCTATGCATGCTAGATTACAATAATGCCTTTGCAACATGCTCTTAGCTGAGTAAAAATATCATAGTAACTGTACAAGTGGCAGATAATGGCAAGAATTGCATACTGTTTGGCAGGGCAGAGAACAAAAGCTTCTAAGCATTGCAACTGAAATAAACAATGGCAGACACTCAAAGCTTGTTAACTGAACATGATCTGATTTATAACAGGCAAAACCAACACTGGTGTGTTATATGCAATAAAAACTGTATAAAAATGTTGCAAGGCACATCATTATATGGGGCAAAGCATCATAAAACATGCTGAAATACATGATGGAGGATATCAAGAAGATAACACATGAGTTGTCTTAAATGGAATGCAGTATCTTGGGGGTCCTGAGAGACAGCTGAGCCTGGCAGTGAAAATAGGATGTAAGACACAGTATGATCTCACAAGCTCTGCCTTGGTGTCAGTGTCCTGAAGATATTAAGCTCAGTAGGCACAACTATGCAGTGGAGGCAGATATGATAAAAACAAATGAGACAAAATAAGGCAACTGAGTGTAAGCAAATAGTAGGAAAGTTATGCGGCAGAGTTTGACATACCAAATTACAGGGCAGAGAGTGAGTGATATGTATTTCATAAGCTACATCAGTAAACATGTAGCATTTATTGCAGGAAGCACACATTAAAGTTGGATGTAATAAAATATATGTTTTTAGCACACATTAAAGTTGGATGTAATAAAATCATTTGATATGAAACTCCTTGAACTGGCCAATCAAGCAAACCCCCCCCGGCCCCCCCCCCCCCCCCAACCCCCACCCCCCGAAAACACATTATTTTTTTACAAGGTTTATGAGGCATTAGTCAAGAATATCAACTGCCATTACATTTTGTAAAAAAAAATCATACCTATGTGATTAGGTATATCATATAGAGCAGAAAAATCATTGCATGCTGTAATACAAACAAGAGTACTCCTGGACGCCACATTAATGATGCCAGCCAGACACGTGATGATAGACACTTAGTGTGATGAAATTACATGCTGTATTTCACATCAAGAAACTAAGCCAAGTGTCACTGCAGACACCAAAAGCTTGTTACCTGAACTAGATTAAATATAACAGGCAAAATCCACAATAAAGCATTGCATACTGTTGGATAGGGCAGAGAACAAACGCTTCCAAGCATTACACCTGAAATAAACAATGGCAGACATTCAAAGCTTGTGAGCTGAACATGATTTGATTTATAACAGGCAAAACCAACAATGGTGCATTACATGCGATATCTGGCAGGGGAGGTAAATGATTCCTTGCATTACAACTGGAAAGTGGCAGACACCCAAAGTTTATTAACTGAACAAGATCTGATTTATAACAGGTAAGACCAACAATGGTGCATTACTTGCAATATTTGCAATACTTGCAGTATATGGAAACATTTCTTGGCATAACAAGAGTAATACTAAATAATGACAAATCCCACAAAGTATTTCTTCTTTTGACAAAGCCTGTGCTCTTTGCTGCAAGGCTGTCAGAGTCTGATTGCCCCAGCCAATATTTACTGAAATACCCCTGAGCCATGAGTGAAGTGTTGAAACTGAAGGCAAGTGAAATACTGTGCTTAGAAATCTATTAGCTTTTGGACTTTGATAGTACAAGTCCAGAGCAAACCTCCTCTCTTGTAACCCATTTATCCTACTAGGCTTAGATGTTGAACCTGACCTTAGAAAAAATCCAACCCCATTGGATCTAAAAAAATTGCTGGCTCTGGGCAAAAACTGCCCAGGAGTTGTGACAGCCTGGGCTATGAGCTGCCTTGCACAGACGGCAGACTGTTTTGTGCAGCAATTTTCACTTTTCATATTTGAAAATACATACAAAAAATATTAAAAGAACAGTTACACACTACTTTTCTCACAATTCTAAATAATAAAATATGTGCATGTAATTGCATTATTTTCATTGCTAAAAGGACAGTGAATCTAAGCAATGATATTATGTCTGCACGCCAGCTTCGATGGAAGGCTTCACTTAGATTGCCTGACAAGAGTAATATTTTCAGGTGAGGTGGGGGAGAGGATACAACTGGAGACTCTTGGCAAATATAATGTCAAGATCTACAAGCACCGGTTTTCCATATATATCTTTGATGTTCAATCCATACTAAAACATTTGTCAATATTTTGCCACACTAAAAATCTAAACATTTCCTGTTTCTCAAATGTTAGTCATACCCAGGCCCTGCCTGCTAACTAACTCTTCCTTTTAACAATGTTAAGCCATTAAACTGGTGATCTCCTCCATGTGCCACTTCACTCAACAAACTAATCCTTATTACTTATTAAAACCATTTGAACATTAGCACAGATCATAATTCAATGATTGCCCCAGCTCCTCCACATGCCTAGTGTAATGTGATTGATGTGGGATGGTTCAGCCTCATGTCTCCCTTGCAGTTTAGTTTAGAGAATAATTATGTTCCTTGTAGCTTCCGTTTCCCTGATACTCACGACTATCCCTTTAAGAATAACACGTGTAGAATCGCATTTTTAAAAGTCTGAATATGTGATTAAAGATGGGATATCAAATAGCAGGGACATTTGACCCCTTTTTTTAGGGTGCTGGTTTGCAATATGTTGGGGTGTGAATGGGGTAGGCGGTGGCTGAGTGGTTAGGGTGTGGGCCCTGCATTCACCACATGCTGGACGACGCGGGCTCGAATCCCCACGCTACCACCTGGGATTCTTGAGTCACCGCCAAGTGTTCGAAGACTACCCACATGCTGTCTTGCAGACCACCCATCAACCCGGACTCTAGATGAAACCGTCCAAGTGAATGTAGAATGAGTTCCGGGGGGCAGCATGAGCCAAGAATAAATGCCGCCACTATAAAAAATTGCCTGCGCCAAGACGGGCTTGGGCCGACCGCCAGGCCCCTGAAGAGAGCCTACCAGCACTATAGGCAGAAGGGGAAAAAAAAACAGGATCACATCAGAAGAATGGACAAAGGTTTGTAAGTGGCATTTCAATTAAGGTTATGCTACCCCTTCAAAGATTGGCCAGTCATGGTTTAAAGTGGAACAGGATAAACAAGAAACAGGCAGGTATCTGTGGACACTACTGTTACTATCAATTGCCAGCCTATGCCAGAAAATGAAACCATGCTATCAAGAACATAAGAGCCATGTGCTGATCGCTCGACTAATCGTAACAGTACTACAGCCACAAAAAACATTATAAAGAGTTTAAATATGTCATTCAAAGTGTCAACCTTTTTACATACCTTTTTTTTTAGATATGTACCCTACTGGTGTACCAGTTAAATATTGAACTCAATTTGTATGCAGAGATGTGAGGTATGTTATTAAGCTGTAATGTTTCCAACAAATTAGTTGTGGTCAAAACAACACTGAACAGTAGCTAGAGGATAAATTTTCACTGAGCACGAGGTTCCTTGCTATATTGTGGTGAGCTTGATGGCCGAGTCGAGTTTCCTCCAACCCCATCAAGCTCACACCCTATTGAGAGGCAATTTCTTAATCAAAGTGAAAAATGAATGCAAATGGTCATTAAAATAAATATTATACTTGGTGTCACGAATTCAGGCAAAGAATTTAGGGAAGGACTCCCGGACTTGGCGTCAATGATGAGGTAAATGATCTCGTGCACTCATTGGGCTATATATACATTGTTGTAGTGTGTATTATTGTCTTTTTACTATATATTACCTACTGATAATGGAAATACATGTCAGGATTAATCATCAAATACAAGGAAAAAAAATCATGTATGGAAATTGTGAACTTTTAAGTTCATGTAACGAACAAGGTTTGTTATACACAAAAAGGTTGGATACTTCAGATGTAAAAGATTTTTGGATATAACATCACCCCCTTCCTCCATATTGGTTCTTTAAAGCAAGGGTTGACTATAGCTGATTATTATTTGCGGCAGGTTTCATGACACTTTTTTTTTAGTACAGAGCATCTGGAAATCAATGATCATTATGGAATACTTCACATGAGTAGCTACTAAAACTTGACAACCTAGAAGGATGCACCATCAGAGTGTAAAGGATAGATATATTATAAGACATACATTGGCGGATCCGGGGGGAGGGGTCCTGAGCGATACAGGAAAGCTAGCTCAAAAGCGCGCTGCGGCTAAAACAATGCTTTTTCTCAGAGGGATCAGGCGTCTCATTCAGATCCAAAGATGAACACTGGCCGCCCAGGAATGCGTTGACACAAAGTCCAGGCCGTTATGCCCATTGATTCAGGTCAGTCCACCAGTTTTTTTCAAGACCAGGATTGCCGAGAATGGCTAATCGGTAATGCTAATGCTCCCTCCACCAACAAAAATCCTGACATCGGCCCTCCCCCCCAAACTTTTTTCCTGGATCTGCGCCTAAAGACATAACATGGTTCAGTGACCATGGACAAAAAAATGTTAAGACAATCAATATCCAACCATTTCAGGACACACAAATCAACAGCCATATGAAGGAATTCTACAACTCTACCAGGATGCCTAAGTTGAGTTAGGAAATGCCTACTATGAAGTCACTTAAAAGTGATGTTGTGCAGGGCATGTGTTAAGTGACTTGCACAATCTATTTTGTGAAGTCATAATTAGATTAATAGCACAATAATCAACAAACACTAGATGTAGTATTCATACCAAAATCAGCACAGGGAGATGGTGCAGTGCGATGGGGAGCACACTCCTGCAGCACAGGAAGGGATTGGATGCTACCACGTTCCTCAGGGGGTGGCTAAATTCCTTCATTCAGCTTCACCCTTGGCCTCTTTCTAGGACTCTCCTCTTCAGCAGCCACATTATCTTGGATGATACCGAACGTGTTCGTATCTTTTGGGATGTGGTTGTGTTAGATGTGGAATAACATACGACAGCGGAACATGGAAGAAAAGAGTATGTCCACACGGTAAAATATAGGGATGAGGATTGCCAAGTGGGTTTGTTGGTGCACCAGGGAATTAAGAGGCCAGGTGATGTCATGATCTTGAAGGAAGAGTTATGAGGTATGATGTGAAGTTGTAAACTCACTGACTACATTAGTTAAGTGATTACAAGAGGTATATTGACATTCTTTGGATACTGAAAGGATGTACGGGGACAACTGGGTGAGAAGGGAGATAGATGCATATGTTGATGTTATATAGCTAGTTAAACCAATGAAGATTTAGGACATACACATTCAGAAAGGCCACAACTTTGGCTGCTGGACGGAAAAGCACTAGATGTCAAAGTGCCAGAACACTGAAGGAATTAATAATAAGAAAAGCAATAATAATTAATGAGTAAAAATATATTTCTGAGATTTTTGTTTTATCTTAGTTTTAGTACTGGAATTTTCAAACACTAATAATATAATAATATAAATATTGGTAAATTAATGAAAATAAATACATTAATTGTACTAATACTACCACTAACAATATTAACAGCACTGTACCTAATAGACTGAGCAATAAACTGAGTCTGAAATATAACCATAATTGACCTATCTCTGTGAGTGTTATGTGAAGCTTGCTCCATGCACCGTGATAGGAATGGCATAAATGCATGCAGTTTGCTGAGATACTTACGGTCACCTGCCACTTCCAGCCAATATGTGTTGGAAGCATTGGCGGCCAACATCTATTTTTTTTTTAAACAAAGGAGACAGCTCAAGACCAACAAAGCGTACTAGAAAAAAAAAGCCCCGCTACTCACCGCTCCCACAACAGACAAAAGTAGAGTAGCCAAAAGATAAGTCAATTTCGAGTGGAGAGGTGTCTTGATACATTCTTCTTGAAGGTCATATTATAGGCAGGAGGGAATGCAGACGAAGGAAGGCTGCTCCAGAGTTTATCAGTGTAAGGGATGAAAGAGTGAAGTTTTTTTTTTTTTTTTTTTTTTTTTGCGTCTTCGCCTATGGCGCCGGTAGGCCTTCGTAGTGGGGCTTGATGGCCGGCCCCAGCCCGTTGTGGCGCAGGCAAGTGTTTATAGTGGCGCCATCTTGCATTGGCTCATGTTGCCCCCCGGAACTCCTTCTTGATTCACTTGGACGGTTTCCTCTAGAGTCCGGGTTGATGGGTGGTCTTCAGGACAGCATGTGGGTAGTTTTAGCCACTCGGCGGTGACTGAAAAATCCCAGGTGGTAGCGTGGGGATTCGAACCCGCGTCGTCCATCACGCGGTGAATGTGGAGCCCGCACGCTACCACTCAGCCACCGCCTACCCATGATGCTGGTTAACTTTTGCATAAGATGTTTGGCCAGTATAGGGATGAGCCAGAGCAGGATAGAGAACACGCAGTAATTGACTTATAGAAAAGTATAGATTTAGGAGGGAAATAGGCAGGCATTAGTTTAGTAATAGAGTGCTGGGGGAATGGAATAGACTCGGCAATCACATAATGCAGGCACGATAGCTTGTTTTAAGAGTAGACTGGATAGCTACATGGACGAGGATGACAGGTGGTAATGGGGGGGAATCTGGAGCTGCTGTCTGTAGGCCATTCGGCCTCTTGCAGTCTCCCCATGTTCTTATGTTTAAATATAGAGCAGCGGCCAGCGAGGCCGTGGGAGGGGGGAGGCATGCAATTAGCAAGTTCAGAAGAGCAGTCAGCGTGAACATGATAAGAATTTCCACATTTTCACTATTTATATATATCACTTACCCCCGTCTGGCGTCCTTGCGGAATAAATGGAGATTCACACCAGGTTGTGTCATGTTTTTCACCACAAAGGGACATGATTTGAGGCTCTGGCTGGTAAATGTGGCGGCCGCGGCGGTGTTATGCTATTTGAACGAGGCAGCGTTGTAATCGGAGCAGAGAAAGATATTGCTGCGAACAGCAATATAATAAACAGTATAAGTTAGACCGAGATAATTTATCCACCCACTCTTTCCCCCTAAAAACCAATGATTCTATGTAAATCATTACTGATGGAAGTTAACGTGCGTGCTAAAACAATGAGTTTGAAAGAAAAACATGATCACATTGTTTTGAAAGAACGGCAGTAGGGCTACATCCTTGGTTCATTCCAGTATATATACAGAAAGGTTAAACACAGTAAAACACATATAACCACTGGTAGCCGCCCACAAATGCAGAGATAGTAATATAATTGCGGTACAATAATAGCATATTACTCATGACATGCAGTCAGGCTATATCTACCTGGTAAATATATATATATATATATATATATATATATATATATATATATATATATATATATATATATATATATATATATATATATATATATATATATATATATATATATATATATATATATATATATATATATATATATATATATATATATATATATATATATATATAGTTCCTACTGTTCATATCAATATTTATCACCCTATATTTTTTTTATTTAAAATGTGAAACAACCAGACTGAAGAAAAAAAGTAGCAACATTTGCTGCTTGATCCCATGTAGCAATACTGCTGATGGGTACTGGGGGTTGGGGTTGGTGTCTGGAGGGGGGGGAGGCGTCTGGATGTAAACAATGCTGCTCCTGCGATATATGTTGGAACCGACATACACCACCACCCTGGACACGGTCTCCCATAGAGGCCCCCTCTCTGTACTGTAGTCTCCTTGGGCCTGATGGTCGGCCCAGCCCGTTCTGGCTCAGGCGAGTATTTTTAGTGGTACCATCTTGCATTGGCTCATGCTGCCCTCCCGGAGCTCATATATAATCCTAGAATCTAGAGTCCGGGTTGATAGGTGGTCTTCTGGACAGCATGTGGGTAGTTTTAAGCCACTCGGCGGCGGCTGAAAAATCCCAGCTTGGTGGCATCGGGCAGGGATTGAAGTCGCGACGCCGTCACGCTATCCATTCAGCCACCGCCTTCCCTCCAGTCATACAATAAAAAAAGTGTCATTCTAAAAACTCATCAGCGTCAGTCAGTCAGTTCGTCATTCACTCAGTCAGTCGTTAAGCCTTTATCAGTTCAGCCAGTCATCGGCCTCGTTACCACTCACACACACACTCATCACCCACTTTAGTAGAGAGAGAGAGAGAGAGAGAGAGAGAGAGAGAGAGAGAGAGAGAGAGAGAGAGAGAGAAGCTCCGAAGTCACACTCGAAGCAGCAAATGAAGCAGCACCACCTGAGCCTTGCCGACAGAGGGCACCACGAACACCGCTGCCGCGTCACGAGTCTATGTTGCTGTTCTACACTCTAAATACTCCCCCACACACGTATAAACTCGGCATTACATTACTTCTTACTTGTTTTTTCACTTATAATTGTGTAAGAACAACGAACCTCTACATATGTGTGTGTGTGTGTGTGTGTGTGTGTGTGTGTGTGTGTGTGACCAATGGGCAGCAGGAAAACAATGATCATGTGATTTACAGACAGCCAATCAGCACATGTTTCCAGGACTCGTGGAGGGGGGAGTGGTGTGCTCTACAGGGAGAATCAAAACACTGTGACGTGCCTCTTTCCTCCTCAAATTTGCTGACACTGTTATGAAAGGGTAGGCGGCTAGAGGAACACACCTTTAATTAGACATATGACTGGCCTTTGCCTGTGTGTTTGTGAGAGCTAGACAAAGAGGGGGAGAGGCAGAGAGCATAGACATCCCCGTACATGATCGCAAACTACACACAATCATCGTATCACAAACTCTGGAGCACCCTGTAACATCTTCCGCTCTCCCGACCTTCCACTTCCCTTCCCGTCCCTGCCCAAGGCCGTTCCTGCCCCGCCTCACTTCGCGTTGAGGTTCCGTTGCCGGTGTTGCGCGTACAGTGTGTCGGTGCTGCGTTACGTGTGTGTTCTTGTCGTGGCCGTTGCTGACGTCTGCCCCGCCCGGAGTTGAGGTGAGGCTGGGAGAAGGGTGTGTAGGGAGAGGCTGGGATGGCTAGGGAAGGAAGGGACGGGAGCCCCCGATGGAGAGGGAAGGAAGGGAGGCAGTTGAAGATAAGGTGAGGTTGGGGAAGGGTGTGTAGGGATGTGGGGAAAGGTTAGGGAAGGAAGTGATGGGAAACGGGAGGGAATTCAGGGATTGAGAGAGAGGGAAGGGAGGAAGAGAGAGGTAGAGAGAAAGGAGGAATGGAGAGAGAAGGAATGGAAGGAATGAGAGGGAAGGGAGGGGGATGGAGAGAGAGAGAGGGAGAAATGAAGGGAAGGGAGGAATATGATTGAGGGCAAGGGAATGGAAGGATGGAGATCGAATGGAGGGAAGAAGAGAAAGGGAGATGATAGGGAGGGATGGAAAGACAGGGAGGGAATGGAGAAGAGAGAGAGGGAGAGCGAAGGGAATGATGGAGAGAGGGAGAGAAGTGAATACTGGAGAGGAATGAAGGGAAGGAAAGATGAAGAGAGGGAGGAATGTAGGGAAGAATGGGGGGAAATGGAGGGGAAGGAAAGGAATGGAGGGAGGCAGTGTTTAGCAGATGCTGGCAGCCGACACGAGGCAGTTTTCCTTTCCTCTTAGTTTTGTTCCACTCTCGGTTTTCTTCTCGTGTGTCTTAACCGTGTTGCTTTTCCTCCTCCTTTCCTTCCTTACACGCCGTTGTCCCTTTCTCCTTTCCTTAATTGTGATATGTTCTCTTACGCGTGGCACAGTTTTTTTTTTTTTTTCGTTTCGTTTTTTGTAATATACTTGGGTTTGCTTCTTTTTACTTTATCCTCACTATCTCTTACTTTCTCTTCATTTTCTATTTCTTTTCATTTTCTCTTACTTTCTCTTTATTTTCTCTTACTTTCTCTTCATTTTCTCTTTCTCTTAATTTTCTCTTACTTTCTCTTAATTTTCTTTCTCTTCATTTTCTCTTACTTTCTCAATTTTCTTTTTCTTCATTTTCTCGTACTTTCTCTTCATTTTCTCTTTCTCTTCATTTTCTCTTACTTTCTCTTCATTTTCTCTTTCTCTTCATTTTCTCTTACTTTCTCTTCATTTTCTCTTACTTTCTCTTCATTTTCTCTTACTTTCTCTTCATTTTCTCTTTCTCTTAATTTTCTCTTACTTTTTCTTAATTTTTTTCTCTTCATTTTCTCTTACTTTCTCAATTTTCTTTTTTCTTCATTTTCTCGTACTTTCTCTTCATTTTCTCTTACTTTCTCAATTTTCTTTTTTCTTCATTTTCTCGTACTTTCTCTTCATTTTCTCTTTCTCTTAATTTGCTCTTACTTTCTCTTCATTTTCTCTTTCTCTTCATTTTCTCTTACTTTCTCTTCATTTTCTCTTCCCTTCCCTTGTCCCAACTTTATTTTCCTTCTGTCTGTTACCATGTGTATTACTATTTGTATGTTTGAAAGAGAAGGAGGAGGAGGAGGAAGACGACGACGAAGCTGTAAGAAAACGAACGGGAAAAGCGTATTGGAGATTAGGGAGAAGGGAGAGAAGGAGTTAACCGAGGAAAAGAGGGAGGTGAAGAAAGGGAGAAGATAGCGGCCTTGAACTTGAGGAAACATGAAAGGAGGAGGAAGAGGAAGTAAGAGAAAGAATGGGAGTAGATTGAAGGTTAGGAAGAGAGGGAAATAATGGGAGTAGAGGGAAGGAGAACAGAGGAAATAATGAAAGATGATGATGATGATGAGGAGGAGGAGGAGGGGAGTAAACTGGAGAGTACCGATAGCAGATCAGTCGCCACTCAGAGAGAGAGAGAACTGATCGCATATTGTAGGGGTTCCCAACCTGGGGTACATGTACCCCCAGTGGTACATTTGCACTTTTCAGGGGGTACATTGAGTCCGAAAAAATAGCCACAACTGTACAATACATCTGCTTTCAAATTGCACAATGTCGTTTTTTTTTTTTTCCTCATTTTAGTAAGCAAAACTGTTATTTAAATTATATCATCAGTCTACACATATAGATTTCATTATAAAATAATATCAAAATATTACAGTTTCATCGTTTTTTATCATAACTTTTTAGGGGTACACGGGAACTTATAAAAATGCTCAAGGGGTACAGAGGAACAAAAAGGTTGGGAACCCCTGGCATATTGAGTTGCACAAAAATGATTAGTAAAACTTTTGTTGTTGATGTGGGTCGCGCGGCACACGTGGTGAAGAAATGGATGAAAAAAACACACCCCGTGTTTCCAAAATAAGGATACGAAAACGGGATAGCATAGTAAGTACAGGAAACGGAAAGGGTGAATACTATAAAGGAAAATATAAAAAAAGACAAACAAGTGGAGATAGAAATAAGGAAAAAGATAGGGAAGTTAACAAAGAAAAAACTGAGTTAGTAAGTGTAAGAAACAAATAATTCGAAAGAAATAGTGAAAAGTGTAGTTACGAGGAGTAGAAAAGAAAAAAAAATATGTTAAGAAAAATATATATGACTAAGAGGGTAAATAATATTATGAAAAAGGGTTTATGAGGAAAACAAAAAGGCATAAAAAGAATCGAGAAAAAGTTAAATCATATAAAAAAAACATTAGAAAGGAAAAGAGAAAGGGGAAAAGTATCACTGGAGAAAGTTAAAAGAAAAGTTAAAATTGTCAGGAAAAGTGAAAAAAAAGCAACAAATGAACTAAAATTAGGAAATACAGGCAATGGAAATTGATGTATCTTATCTCATTTATTTATTGTTTCTTTCAATACATTTCTTCTCCTTACTTTTTTTTGTTTCCTTCTGTTATTCATTACTTACATTTTCTTCTCTGTTCCTCTTTTCCTTCTCATTTTCTTCTGTATTTGATTATTAGGCTATTAATATTGCGATTTGATATGCAGTTGAAGAATAAACTAAATAAATAAGTAAATAAATAAATATACACACCAGAGTAAAGAGATAAAATGAATACGTAAATGAAGGCTAAATAAAGAGTAAACAAATAAAATATGAATAAATAAACAACGGGCATATACATATTAAAGTGATTTCGTTGATTACTCTCTCTCTCTCTCTCTCTCTCTCTCTCCTACGTTTTCCTTCTCTTTTTTTATGTAAATGAATAATTATGGGCAACACGTTCATGTAATATTCATCCGTGGAGCATAAATTAAGTAAGATTATATTTAACGCGCCCTGTGAGAAATATGCGTATAATTTATATACGAACTCTCTCGGGACGGCTACTTCATTCTGACTGTACGCTGTATTAAGAAAAATTTGTTTGCTTATTATAAGTTATGTACCTAGAAAATGGGGCACCTCCTGTAGATTATATACATGAAAATAACGTATCATGAAGAGTTAAATGTTAGCAGAGCAATTAAAAGTGTGTGTGTGTGTGTGTGTGTGTGTGTGTGTGTGTGTGTGTGTGTGTTAAGGTGACCAGATTTCTGAGACAAAATCCGGGAACATTCTCGGGTCAGAGGCGTAAAAACTTCCAAAACATGTAGTGTTTTTGTCATTGAAAAACTAAAACGGGGACACTGCCCTTACCATTCATAAAGCAGCATTCAAAAGTTTATCACCCTATTTATCCTAAATTGCAATGGAATTGAATAAAAATTCAATTGATTAACACTTTGCATGTTCTTGGAAGGCAGTCTCGCAAATTATGCCGTGCAAAGCTGTTTATCATTTCATTAGTTATATACACTGTACACTGTACAGTGCGAGTAGTACGGTGCGCAACTATACGTATAGTTTGGTCAACATTTTCGTTTTATTTTTTTTCTCAACTTTTCCTTTATTCGAATTTTGGATCTTTCAGTCGCAGTAAAAACCGGGAACATTTCCGGGGACAGCAGTAGCCGGAGACAGGTCACTGAAAACGGAGACTGTCCCTGGAAACCGGGGACGTCTGGTCACCCTAGTGTGTGTGTGTGTGTGTGTGTGTGTGTGTGTGTGTGTGTGTGTAATATTGAGAGAGACAGACAAACAAACCCAGACAGACAAACATAGACAGTTGTAAGTCACCGCTGAATGCCTTCTTTTCACATAATCTCCATAGGCTAAACTCATTAATACTCTGGAATAATTCACATCCGACCTCCCTCCCCTTCTATTCTTCCTCCTTCCTCCTGCTCTCCCTCCTTCCTTCCCTCCCTTTTCTTTCTTCCTTTATGCTGACAGTTTAACGCCCTCCCTTAATCTTCCTTATTTTCTTCGTATCTCCCTTTTTTATTCCTTTATGTATATTGCTATATTTTCTTTGTTTTTCTTTAACATTTATGAACTTGTTCCCTCCTGCTCCCCGCCCTTACTTTTTCTTCATTTATCTCCCTTTACAATTCACCCCTTGCTCTCTTTTCCCATACCTTCATTTTATCTCTTTTTTTTCTTCCCTTCGTTTCCCTTCCTTTCCTTCGTTTCCCTTCCTTTCCTCTATCTTCCCTTCCCTTCTCTTCCCGTCCATCAGATATCCACCCACTCCCTTTCGTGCCCTCCGCTTTCCTTATCTACCCTTTATTTTCCATCCCCTACACTTCCCTCCCTTTGATTCTTTTTCCTTCTCTTTTCATCCTTTCCCTACACCTTTCTTCCCATATGTTTTCTCTCCATACCGTTCCTCTCTCTTCCATTCCCTACCCTTTCCCCTATACCTATCCTCTGTACTGTTCTTGCTTTCTTTACCTACCTTTTCCCCATACGTTCTCTTTTCTCTAATTTCCCTCCATCAATTCCACTGCCACCATTTAAACGACCTAATTAGTATGTCCTTATTATTATTCCTCTTCCTTCCCTTTTCCTTCCCATATCCCCTTCCTCCCTTATCATGCTTTTTTCCTCTTTCTGTTACTTCTCTTTCCTTTTCTTTCCATCCCTTTCTTATCCACTTTCCTTCCTCTTATTTTTGCCTTCCCCTCTACTTTTCGTTCCCTCTCTCTTTCTCTTCCACTTTTATTTCACCTATTTCTTCCTTATGATCTTTAACCATTCCATTTCCTTTCCTTCCTCTTCTATCTCCCATTCCCATTTCCTTTCCTTCCTCTTTTATCTCCCATTCCCATTTCCTTTCCTTTCCTTTTAATCCTTTCTCTCCACTTCTCCCTTCAACTCCTCCCCTTCCATAACAACCTTCTCCTTCTCCCCTTACCTTCCCACTTCCCACCTTTTCCATTCTACCATTCTCCTCCTCCCCTTCCCCTTCCCCCTTCTCCCCTCCCTCCCAGGTCGATCAGAACTGACATGGCGTCAAAATCTAGTGTGTGATTGTTTTCAAGCTGTGGTTTTCTCTCTCTCTCTCTCTCTCTCTCTCTCTCTCTCTCTCTCTCTCTCTCTCTCTCTCTCTCTCTCTCTCTCTCGTACTAACAATAAAGACAGCACTACCTTCCTCCCTTTCCTCAATCCTTCCCTCTTTCTTCCCCCATCCCCTTTCCCTGTCCCCTCTTTCCTTCCTCTACTTTTCCCTCCCTCCCTCTTTCCCTCCCTTCTCCTTTCTCTCCCTTCCCCTTTTCCTCTCTTCCCCTTTCCTTCTTGTGTTCAGCCTGAAATTGGTCACGGAATTCGCTGTGGAAGGGGAATGGGGAAGAGGAGAAGGAGGATGGGAAGGAGGAAGAAAAATAGGAACGAGTGAGGGAAAAGAGAAAAAGAATTGCATATCACGGATAGGGTGGGAAGAGATGGCAGAGGAAATGACTCTACGGTAAATAAGGAAAAAGTATAACTGTCGAAATCTGTAACCACACACAAAAAGAAACTAAATCCTATGTCCACCAATTGTAATCCCCCTTTTTTCTCACTAATATTATATCTCTACAATCAGTGAACCCTACACTATGGACCGGAAACTTGCCCCAGCCCTGTCATCAAGCCGCGAATTTTTTTTAAATAAACCGCTTTGATGCGAATCGCCATACCTCCCTTATTTATGGGGCTACATAACTGTTTTTGGTATCAATCGACGGGAAAATGAAAGGGCTATATTTTGTAATAAGCGATCTGGCTCAAAAACCGACTCGAAAGGGTAACAAATCGAATAAATTCGCAAAAAACGACTCTGAAAAAAATCTATTTTTGAGTTCCAAGCCTTGAAACCCACTCATTTTCTGAGACGTCCTTGACAAATACTTTAGCCCTACCAATGTGCTTTTCAATATGATACATAACATTTCCCTACTCCCAGTAGTTTCGTCGCTAGAGCTCGAAACGTAAACCCTGTTGAGAGCGATTTTGACGAATTCCAGACACTTTGCCGTTTTTGTCTAGTTTGGCATTGCTATTTCCTATAGAAGGCTGTAATTTGGCATTTAGCCCCTCCTGGCAATGTAGTATGACCTGCTCGAAGTATTTTGTAATAGCTCGATTCCAAGTTTGTCGTCCAGCCGTCAGAAAATAGCCTGTTTTTCCGCCCTTTTGCCGCGATTTGGACACGTCCAAGTTTTTTGCTTATAACTTTTTTTATTTATTTAGTGCTCTCCATTTTTTTATAATTATTAGTCTGTATTAATAGAGCTTTCATTTGCCACCAAGCACGCCTTCCTAGCTTCAGTAGTTTTTGCTCGAGCTTGACCAGAAGTCGCGACGAAAATTCGCCGAATTTGACTGATTTCACGCGCCGTGACGAAAAACCTTCCTGACACCACAAAATTAATATATCTGCATAAAAATCATATATGAACACTTCAATATGTTGATTATCTTGTAGTAAAATCATTTTAAGATACCTATATAAAAAGATACTATTTCTATATAATCATTTCACTATATAAATCAACCTATATTAAGCGCTTTATTATACGTGCTATTTTTTTTGGTATTTAGTATTCAACCCTATTTTTCCCCATTTATGAATAATACATTTAATTTAACTATATATATATATATATATATATATATATATATATATATATATATATATATATATATATATATATATATATATATATATATATATATATATATATATATATATATATATATATATATATATATATATATATATATATATATATATATATATATATATATATATATATATATATATATATATATATATATATATATATATATATATATATGTATATATATATATATATATATATATATATATATATATATATGTATATATATATATATATATAGGGGAGGCGGTGGCTGAGTCGTCAGAGTAACGGCCCCGTGTTCCAGAGGACGCGAGTTCAATCCCCGCCCGGTGCCACCAAGCTGGGATTTTTCAACCGCCGCCGAGTGGCTTAAAACTACCCATGTGCTGTCCAGAAGATCACTTATCAACCCGGACTAAAAAGATTAAAGATGAGCTCTGGGAGGGCAGCATGAGAGAATGCAAGATGGCGCCACTACAAACACTCGGCTGCGCCAGAACGGGCTGGGCCGACCATCAGGACCCACCGGAAAGAAGCCTTGGACCGACCATCAGGATCCACCGGAGAAGAGGCATACCGGCGCAATAGGCCGCAATGTAAAAAAAAAATATATATATATATATATATATATATATATATATATATATATATATATACATATATATATATATATATATATATATATATATATATATATATATATATATATATATATATATATATATATATATATATATATATATATATATATATATATATATATATATATATATATATATATATATATATATATATATATATATATATATATATATATATATATATATATATATATATATATATATATATATATATATATATATATATATATATATATATATATATATATATATATATATATATATATATATATATAAATTAAATGTATTATTCATAAATGAGAAGAAATAGGGTTGAGCACTATATAGAAAAAAAATAGCATGTGTAATAAGGCGTTTAATATAGGTTGATTTATATAGTGAAATGATTATATAAAAATATTAACTTACATATAGATATCTTAAAATTATTTTACTACATATCAAACTCTTTCGTCTCTGCTTATCAACATCTACCTCTCCTTCTTGCTGGAAGTATGCCTTTGAACATCCTGTGCCTAAGAAGGGTGACCGTTCCAATCCCTCAAACTACCGCCCTATAGCTTTACTTTCCTGTCTATCTAAAGCTTTTGAGTCAATCCTTAACCGGAAGATTCAAAAGTACCTTTCCACTTCTAACCTTCTATCTGATCGCCAGTATGGGTTCCGCAAGGGGGGTTCTACAGGCGATCTTTTTGCCCTCTTAACTGACTCTTGGTCATCCTCTCTTAGCCGTTTCCGTGAAACTTTCTCAGCTGCGCTAGACATATCAAAAGCCTTCGATAGAGTCTGGAACAAGTTTTTGCTATCTAAACTGCCCTCTTTCGGATTCTATCCTTCTCTCTGTTCCTTTATCTCCAGTTTCCTTTCCGGCCGTTCTATTTCTGCCGTGGTAGACGGTCACTGTTCTTCCCCTAAATCTATCAACAGTGGTGTTCCACGGGGCTCTGTCCTATCACCCACTCTCTTCCTGTTATTCATCAATGATCTTCTTTCCATAACAAACTGTCCTGTCCACTCATGCATCGACGACTTCACTCTGCATTATTCAACTTCTTTCAATAGAAGGCCATCCCAACAGGAAGTACACGACTCCAGACTGGAACTAAATTTATCCACCTATCAACTCAATCTTCCAAACACCTATCCCCTATTCTTCGACAACACTCAGCTGTCACCTTCTTCAACACTAGATATCCTCGGTCTATCCTTAACTCAAAATCTCAACTGGAAACTTCATATCTCCTCTCTCGCTAAATCAGCTTCCTCGAGGTTGGGCGTTCTGTATCGTCTCCGCCAGTTCTTCTCCCCCGCAAAGTTTATATCCATATGCAGGGCCTTGTCCACCCTCGTATGGAGTATGCATCTCATGTGTGGGGGGGCTCCACCCACACAGCTCTTCTAGACAGAGTGGAGTCTATCCGCCATATTCTCAGTGAAGCTCTTCCCTCTTCGTCGAAGCGTCTCTTAGAGAGTGTGTTTCCGTTGAAGGGTATGCCCAGTTCCTAACCTTCGAAACGATCTTTCCGTGTAGTGTTGGTACTACTGCAAATCAAACAAACGTTGAAAACCGAAACCCTAATGCAATTTAGGCACATTTCTAAAATGGATTATATAGTGTGACTAATATTTATGTAAACAGTGCTTGATACAGTGACATACATTATATATAGCAGAAATTTTACATTGATGCATTTAATTGGTTGGTACCCATGGCTATGTTTGCTTCGCTTTCATATCATCCCGTTACCTGTGGGCGGAGCTTAGGAGACCTCGTTAGAATAAACTACTTTTATTTTCTTTATTTTCCTCCTGTTCCATGAGACATCTCTTTCTCCCTTTGTTATTTCTCACTTGTAAATATATTTTAACTAGCTTTAGAGCTCCTATCAGTGGGTGGAAAATGGTATCATCTATATTGCTGAGCTTTGCTAGGCTCCACCCACAGGTGACGTCACGAGTTTGGAGATTGGCTGTGGTAAGCCCAGCACGGAGTACCGAATACCACCACACATTCATACAGACTTGTGAAACAAGCGCCCGGAGAAAGCCTGTTAGTCCGTCACTTTAAAATTCATCCCAGCAATCTTAAGTCATGCTTCTGGTTCAAGTGCCCGCCTACAAACGCTCAAAAAAGATAACTGTTGTGAATAGTTGAGACTAAAGGGCGGGGCGTGCTGGTTGAGAGGTGTGTTCCAGTGTTGGCTTAAATTATCATAGGAACCGTGAAGTCTTGAATAAACAGAAAAATATTGTTTCTCGCATTGTATTATTTTTTATATAAGGCCTAGAAAACTTAAATTGTTCTTATACCCAATTAATAATACAGCAACATGGAAAAATGTTGTAATAAAGCATTAAATGTGCGAAGATATTAGCGAAGAGCGGGCCTTCACCTCCTCTTCGTCAAGAGAGGAAATTAGTTCATTTTTTTCCCGCTCGCCGCTTCGCGCGCTGCATCAAAGACACTCCTCGTCACTGAGAATACCGTTTGGTCCACGAAGCCTTGTTTCCTCGCGTGAAGGGGGAAGAGATTCACTGAGAATACGGCCGTATGGCTCTTCGTCTCATCAGCTCTCCTCCTCCTACTGATAGTCTTCTACCTCTTAAATTCCGTCGCGATGTTGCCTCTCTATATTCTATCGCTATTTTCACGCTACTGCTCTTCTGAACTTGCTAACTGCATGCCTCCCCCTCTCCCACGGCCCCGCTGCACACGACTTTCTACTCAGACTCATCCCTATACTGTCCAAACATCTTATGCAAGAGATAACCAGCATCTTCACTCTTTCATCCCTCACACTGGTAAACTCTGGAACAATCTTCCTTCTTCTGTATATCCTCCTGCCTACAACTTGAACTCTTTCAAGAGGAGGGTATCAGGACACCTCTCCTCCCGAAATTGACCTCTCTTTCGGCCACCTTTTTTTATTCTATTTTTAGGAGCAGCGAGTAGCGGTTTTTTTTTATTACTGTTTCCTTTTTTAGTGCTCTTGAGCTATCTCCTTTGTTGTACAAAAAAAAAAAAAAAAAGATAGTCAACATATTGAAGTGTTCATATATGAGTTTTTTTTATGCATATATATCAATTTTTGTGGCGTCAGGAAGGTTTTTCGTCACGGCGCGTGAAATGAGTCAGATTCGGCGTATTTTCGTCGCGACTTGTGGTCAACCTAGAGCAAAAACTACTGAAGCTAGGAAGGCGTGCTTGGTGGCAAATGAAAGCTCTCTTAATACAGATTAATAATCCAAAAAATGGAAAGCATTAAATAAAAAAGAAAGTTATAAGCAAAAAACTAGGACGTATCCAAATCGCGGCAAAATGGCCGAAAAACAGGCTATTTTGTGACGGCTCGACGACAAACGTGGAATCGAGCTATCAAAAAGTCCTTCAAGCTGGTCAAACTACATTGCCAAGAGGGGCTACATGCCAAATTGCACTCTTTTAGAGACAATAGCAATGCCACACTAGACAAAAATGGCAAAGTGTCTGGAGTTCGTCTAAATCGCTCTCAAAAGGATTTACGTTTCGAGCTCTAGCGACGAAACTACTGAGAGTAGGGAAATGTTATGCATCATATTGGAAAGCATATTGATAGAGCTTAAGTATTTGTTAAATAAGTTTTTTTTAATTCTCAAGAAATGAGTGGGTTTCAAGGTTGGGAACTCAAAAATAGTTTTTTTCAGAGCCGTTTTTTTGCTAATTTATTCAATAGTTTACCCTTTGGAGTCGGTTCTTGAGTCCGGTCGCTTATTAGAAAAATATAGCTTTCTCATTTTGCCGTCGATTGATACCAAAAACAGTTATGTAACCCCAAAAATAAGGGAGTTATGGCGATTCGCACCGAAGGGGATGATTTTCTAAAATTCGCGGCTTAATGACAAGGGCGCAGCAAAATCAAAAGAGTCCGCCGTCCATTACTTGAGATGTCGCTGATACAATAAATACGAAAATATGAAAAAAATATATCCACCAAAAATAGGCTATGAACTGTAATTAATAAAACAATAATAAAACAAGAAGAAAATACGCGCACAAACAAAATCCTATACTCACCCATAAATTTTCCTGCAGTCGCACTTTTTTTTCCCACGTGCTCCAAGTTCCTAGGAAAAAAAATATCAATACCCCCCAATAAGATTCTCATGATCGCCCTCTCTTTCCAACGCTGCAGCGCCGTATAGTAAAAAAAAAGCTAAATCCTCAACCCACCAGTAGTTTTCCCACAGTACCCCTTTTTTCCCACTCCACCGCTTCAAGTCCACGCGTGAAAAAAAAGTAAATTCTCCAGTATAAAAAAGAAGAAGTGTATCGCCTTTCTTAAGCTTCCCACGATCGCTTTTTTGCAGCCTCCATCTCGGTGTCACGTCCTGGCTCGGCGGTGGGTGCGGGTCCGGGTTCGGTTCCCCGCCTCGCCTCGTGCCCAGAAGAGTTGACGGGAATGTGATGGCCTCTTGTGTTCCCTTGAAATGTTGATCTTCCTGTGGTGGGGAAGGGAAGGGGAGATAGTGGGGGTGAGGGGAAGGAAGGGGGAAGGAGTAGGAACGGTAAGATTGTGGTGGTGATGGTGGTGCAAGATGAGGAAAGGGAGGTAGAGGAGTAAGATGAAGTGAAGGTGGTAGTGTTCACAGTGGCGATGGTTGGGTGATGCAGAAAGGAAAAAGAGGAGATAGGATGAAGAAGAAAGAGGAGGAGGAGGAAGAGTAGAAGAAGTTTAAGGTTAAGTAGGAGGGGGAGAAGGAAGGGGAGGAGAGCTTGGAGACTGACAAGAAGAAGAAGAGGAGAAAGAAGAAATGTACACTTAAAGGAAATTAGATTAAGAAGATAAAAGAAAATAAGAGGAGGAGGAGGAGGAGAAGGAGGAGGTGCGAAAGAACATTAACATAAACAAGAGCAAGAGGAAAGCAATAACGAAAATCGAAGATGGAGAAAGAGGAAAACAGTATACGAAGATCAGCAGAAAGAAAAGAATAGTAAAGGAATGAAAAAAAAGAATAATAGTAGGAATAAGGGAAAAAAAAACATTACATCTATCATTATTATTATTATTATTATTATTATTATTATTATTATTATTATTATTATTATTATTATTATTATTATTATTATTATTATTATTATTATTATTATTATTATTATTATTATTATTATTATTATTATTATTATTATCAGAACTATGAGGGAGCCCCCAAAAAGAGGCAAAATGACTATAACCCCAAACGTGACTCGGTGTCTAAGGAGGCCCCAGCGTAGCTATGGAAATGAGATAGGGTGAATTAGAAGAAAAGAATTAACCCTACTTTTGAATAAATTAGATGAACAGGAATTAACAACCTCTTCTGGAAGAGTTCCATAGTTTCGTTAGGGCAAGGATAAATGATCATGAAAACTGATTAGTATTGCATCATATATATGAAAAAGCTCTTAAGAGATTCTGTGAACCTAGTAGCACGAACATGGTTAAAAGGTGGGGGAAGATTACTATGAAGGGGATGGTCATTAGTACTAACAGTTTTATATAAATGTCAAACTTCCTACCAACCGGCGATGCTCTAATGTAATATTAAGATTGGGTAGTAGGAATCTAATATTATTGAAGGCCCTCTCCAAAAGATGAAGATGGAAAATGGCAGCTGAAAGCCATACAGGGGAGCAATATTGATATTTCTTCTTCTTTCTCCTCTCTCACTTTCTCTCACTTCCCTGATCTGGTTCGCCCACCCTCCGCCTCTCCTCACCTCAGAAGCATTACAGGGACATAAAGGCTACTCGTGTCTTGTTTTTTTCTTTGTATTGATTCCTTTCCTCTCAGCATGGTGGTTTTGTGGTTTATGTTTTGATTTTTTGTATCGTATTTCTTTTTTTTTCTTGTTTTCATGTCAATGCTTCGTTTCTTATTTTCTTTTTTTTTCCTATATAATTTTGTTTTATTTTTGTGCATTCTTTTTAATGTGTTGATACTTTTTTTTTTCGTTTAGTATGACTGCATTCATATATTTTTGTGTTGTCTTTCCTTATCATCCGCCTTGTTTTCTTCCTTAATCCCTACAATGTTATCGATATCTACACACTAGTCATGGTATATTTCTTTCTTCTCGGCTCCGTCAGCTTTATGTGTTCCTTTTTTCGCTTGCTCTGTCTTTCTTTCCTTGCATCTGTCTCTCGTATCGTATTTGCTGCATCCCGCCCTCGTGTGTGTTGGTCGTGTTGTCATTATTAAATCATCACTGTTCCCTTTATCGTACTACCTTATTATTATATTACCCTTCATTGTATCCGCTTATTGACTCATTATCTTACTACTGTCATTATCCTTTGCCCGTTTACCTCATTGTCGTGCCACCTTGATATCCTTTTCCTTAATTTCTTACTTGTCTGAATATGAGGTTAAAAATGCCCGGCCAGAACAGCCGGAGAAATAATATCAGGTGGCAAACTAAAAATATGAATATAAAAAAAAAATGTGATCGACAAAGAGAAAACGGAGATAAATGGGGAAAGTTGATGGCTAAAGGTACTCGTATAATCTGTGACGCTTTCCGTGGCTGGCCTCCGTGGTGCAGCAGCAGCAGCAGCAGCGGTAGTAGTAGTAGTAGTAGTAGTATAGTAGCAGTATAGTAGTAGTAGTAGTAGTAGTAGTAGTAGTAGTAGTAGTAGTAGTAGTATAGTAGTAGTATAGTAGTAGTAGTAGTGGCGGTGGTAGTAGAAGTTTTAGTAGTAGTAATAATAGAGTGTCATCTAGGTTACATTAAAGGTTGTAATAGCTGTTTAGGATAATCACCTCCCTAACCTGATACTAACACACCAGCCCACTTGAGCAGTTGTAGTAGTAGTAGTTATTGTTGTTGTAGTTATTTTTATTTTTACAGTAAATGTTGTGATAGTAGGATGGCCCGGATGCCCCCCTTAGACCTTCCCTACTAAGGTATCGCTAACACCCCCACACCCTCAGCTCATCACACCGCCGCTCGGGTTCAGCGGAGACAAAATACGTAGCTAATCTAAGTCGCCGCCGCCTCCCACGAGAGATTAATAAACCCGGCGAGTAATGACCAAATAAACCACGGCGGCCGCGATGCGCCATCAGAAAGTGGCGGGACATTAAACCAGCGGCCCGGCGACGAGGAACAGCGGCAACGACAACAACAGCAGCAGCAGTAATAATGGCAACGAGAAAATTAGTGATATTGAAACTCTATCTCGTGAACTAGCAAATAATAAGATTAAAAACAGCAGTGGCAGAAATGAGACAAAGCAGTAGGAGGAAATAACAGCAACAGTAATAGAGCAGCGAGAAAAAAGGTGACATTGAAACCGTGTGTCTTCAAACCAAACAACAAGAATAAAGAGGAACAAAAAGGAATACAGCAGTGAAGAATAAGACAATCAGTAAAAGGAAAGGATAGCAGCTACAGACAGCATCAACAGATCAACAACAGTAACAGCAACGAAAAAAGTGATAATGAAACTCCATGTCATGAAACAGCAAACAACAACAAGCATGAAAGCAGCAGTGTCAGGAATAAGAAACAGCAGTAGAAAGAAATAACAGCAACAATTGAAGCAGGAAAAGTAGGAGGGATAATGATATGATAATGAACAAAGCAAATTATTTTCCCCTGATCACCACTTAATAGAGTAATCATTTATGCTCCCCTTTACGAAACACCAGAGTAACCATTTTTTATCCCCTTACACGAATCTAATTGACTATTTCCCTACTCCTTACACACAATGAGGTACTCGCTTCTGTTCAAGCAAAACCCCATTTTTCGTTCCACTTGCATAAGATATCAAAGTAACCATTTCCATCTCCCTCACACAAACTCAAATACCCGTTACTTTATCCTCTTACTCTGATATAATCAACCATTCATGCTCGCCTCCCCATTACACAAGATCGGGCACCCATTACTTATCCCATTACACAATATCAATCACCTATTTCCATTGCCCTTACACAAAACATCTAACTATTTCTTACCCACTTTTCTTTTGGCAGAACTGAGGATGAGGGAGGCAGGGGGATGGGCGACCAAGTGAAGGAAAAATGAAAGAAAAAATGTTTACTGGAGCGTCTTAAGGAAGAGTGTCCACAGGTCTTCGTCTTTTTCAGTTCAGCGAGGTGAGTGACGATTAATTTTATCTGGTGGGGGAGGAGGAGGGGGAAAAGGAAGAGGAGGAGGAGGAGGAGGAGGAGTTGGAGGTTGAGGAAAAGGAGGAGAAAGAATAGTTGCGTAAAAATGAAAAAAACAACATAACAAAAACTGGTGAAAAAGAAAAGCAGTTAATGATGGAGAAGAGGGAGGGGGAGGGAGAGGTAGAAAAAAGAACAAAGGTAAAGATTAGAGGAAGGAGGAGGAGGCGCGGCCGAGCCCGCCTTCTCGAGAGAGGCTTTTTGACCCGTTGATGATTTGCAAAACAATTTAAATTGTCGGATCAGAGAGGAGGGAGACTAGAGAACAGGTAAGAAAGAAAGGGGATGGGAGTGAAGAGAAGGGGAAAGGGAGAAGCCGGGAGGAGGAGGAGGGAGGGAAACACAGCGGGGGGTGGGGGAGAGAGAGAGAGAGAGAGAGAGAGAGAGAGAGAGAGAGAGAGAGAGAGAGAGAGAGAGAGAGAGAGAGAGAGAGTAACCAATGGGAGTGAGAGAGAGGCACGGGAAGGAGAGGGAACTAGAGGAGGAGAAATAAGAGGAGCATGGAAATAAAGAGGAGAGAAAGAAAGTGTAAGAAAGCTAAGAAGTATAAAAAAGAAAGAAAAAAAAAGAAAGGCGGGAAAGAGATACGGGAGTGAGAGAGGGAGCAGAAGAAATAAAAGGAGGAAGGGAGCAAAAACAATATCAAGGGAGTGAGAGAGCTGTCCATCTTAATTTCCCTCCCTCCCTCCTTTCCTCCCCCCTCCTCTCCATTCCCCTCTCCTCCCCCCCCCCCCTTGAGCAGGTGAAATTACCTGTTTAAGAGAAAATCAATGAATTAATTAAAGCTGTTGAGAGTTAGAATGAGAGGAATGGGAGGCAAGATGAAGGAAAGGGGAGGGAGGAGAGGGGGAGGGGAAGGAGAGAAGGGAATGGAGAGGGACAGGGTAGCAAGAGAGACAGAGGCAATAATTAGGGAAGAAAAAGAAGGAAAGGGTGGGACAGGAGAAGGGAGAGGTGGAGGTAAGGAAAGGGAGAGAAGAGGAAGGAACACAAATTTGAGGAACAAGAGTAAGAAATAGGGAGAAAACACAGAGAAAAGATGGAGACAAGGTAGATAGCGAGGAGAAAGAAAAACAGAGGAAAGGAAATGGAGGAACTGAGAGAGAGGTAAGGTAGAGGAAAGAGAAAGAGGATGAGGAGATAGGAACAAGGAGCAAGGGAAGGAGAGAAAAGGAAAGATGAAAAAATGTATAGATGGAGGAAGGAAATATGGATTGACCCAGATGAGGAAAGAGGCGAAAAGAGAAGAGGTAAAAGAAATAAGATGAAGAGGAAGATAAAAAGAAATCGCTTGAAAAATGTTGGTGATGGTGGTGATGGTGATGGTGGTGATAATGAATTTGTTTTGGTTGTGTAAAGATGGGGAAACAAAGGAGAGGAAGATGGAGGAGGTATGAGATAGTATCCTGAAGAGAAGGTAGTGGAGGAGAAAACTATATAGGAACGAAGGTGAAGGAAGGAAGGAAGTAACAACAATGAAGAGGAGGGAAGGGAAAGAAAATAGAGGAAAGGAAAGACAGGGATAACGAGACTGTGAGAAAAGGAAAGAGGGAAGAGGTGAGAGAAGGAAATCGAAGTAGTAGGGAAGATAAAAAAAAAAAAAAAAGTGATGGAGAACGAGAGGAGAGAAAAAAAACTGGATGAAAAGAAGACGAATACTAGGAAGAGGATGGATAAAGTAAGAACAGAAAGAGGAAGTCGCTCCTCGGCCTGTAGGATTTCATCAAGGCGCCGCGGAGGGCCGATTATTATTATTATTATTATTATTATTATTATTATTATTATTATTATTATTATTATTATTGTTATTATTATTATTATTATTATTATTATTATTATTATTATTATTATTATTATTATTATTATTATTATTATTATTATTATTATTATTATTATTATTATTATTATTATTATTATTATTATTATTATTATTATTATTATTATTATTATTATTATTATTATTATTATTATTATTATTATTATTATTATTATTATTATTATCATTATCGTTACTATTATTATTATTATTATTATTATTATTGTTTTTTTTATTATTATTATTATTATTATTATCATTATCATTACTATTATTATTATCATTATTATTATTATTATTATTATTATTATTATTATTATTATTATTATTATTATTATTTTTGTTTTGTTTTATTATTATTATCATTATCATTATCATTACTATTACTATTACTATTATCATTATCATTATTATTATTATTATTATTATTATTATTATTATTATTATTATTATTATTATTACTAGTACTACCTCCGCCAACGAAGTTGGGAGGAGGCTATATTTTCGGTCCGGTCAGTATGTTTATTTATTTGTTTGTTTGTTTGTTTGATCGTGAACAGTCTCCTGTGCACAATTTTGCGGATATCTAAACCAATTTTTCAGGGAAGCTTCGTGTCCATCCAGAATAAAACCCTTTAAATTTTTTATGGCAAAGGTCAAAAGTCAAGGTCAAGGTCGCACAACACGTCATTTTGGCCATAACGTCGGTTCTCTTTATCGTAGAGACTTCAGACTCGGTTCATATTTTAGCTCATGGAAAATCACACCTGACATGGCCTTGACCTTGACCTTTGACCTAAACCTCGAAAAGTTCGCCGAAAGTCAGTTTCCAAAAAAATAGAACTTCATCAAATTACGAAACAAATGCTTCCATATGGTGCACCTTGCGTCCAGAATAAAACCCATTAAAATTTTGATGTCAAAGGTCAAAGGTCAAGGTCAAGGTCGCACAAACGTCATTTCGGCCATAACTTCGGTTCTCTTCATCGTAGAGACTTCAGACTTGGTTCATATTTTACCTCATGGAATGACGCTCCTTGCATGGTCTTGACCTTGACCTTTGACCTTAGCCTCGAAAAGTTCGCCGAAGGTCAAAGTTTCCAAAAAAAAAAGAATTTCATCAAATTACGAAACAAAGACAGATCCTCTCTTTATCCACACCACACTACATTCACATAACATATACACCTTTTTCCAAAATTCAAAATTCAAAATGGCTCAATTAAGCAATGCCACGGAGTCCCCGCCTGGGGGGGGGACCACAAATTCCCCCAGGGAGGACTCCCATTCTGGCTGCCGACCCGAGAGGTGTCTTGATAACTCCTCGAACCTCTTTCTTCTCAATTTCTGCAACATTCGCGGTCTTCGCTCTAATTTTCATTCTGTGGAACATCATCTCTCCTCCTCTAAACCTCACCTTCTCTTCCTTACCGAAACACAGGTTTCTGAGGCTACTGACAGCAATCTCTACTCTGTTCCCTCCTACTATCTCTATCCTAAATTTCAATCCAAAGCTTGATGTTGCGCCTACGTGCGCAACGACATCACTTGCTCTCGTGCCCACGACCTTGACTCTTCTGAATTTTCCACCATCTGGTTAAGACTTCACTGTCATTCTATTACTAAATACATCTGTGCTGTTTATCTCTCACCTAACTCTACCAACTATGTAAAATTCTTTGACTATTTGAATTCTAAAGTGGAGCACATCTTGACCACTCTCCCTTCGCTGAAATCTCCATCCTAGGAGATTTCAATGTTCACCACCAGCTTTGGCTTTCATCCTCTTTCACTGACCATCCTGGTGAACAAGCCTACAACTTTGCTATCCTCAACGACCTAGAGCAGTTGGTCCAGCACCCTACACGTATTCCTGACCGTCTTGGAGATCGGCCCAACATTCTAGACCTCTTCCTTACCTCAAACCCTTCTGCTTATTCTGTCAAACTGTTCTCTCCGTTGGGCTCCTCCGATCACAATCTTATTTCTGCATCCTGTCCTATCGCTCCTGTACATCCTCTGGACCCACCGAAGAGGCGATGCTTCTGGCATTTTGCTTCAGCTCGGTGGGACGACCTGAGGATGTACTTTTCCGATTTCCCGTGGAATGATTATTGCTTCCAGGATAGAGACCATTCTCTGTGTGCTCAGCGCATCACAGAGGTGATTGTCTCTGGAATGGAGGCATACATTCCTCGTTCTTTCTCTACTCCTCACGCTAAAAAGCCTTGGTTTAATCACGCTTGCTCTCGTGCTGTCAATGATAGAGAGGTAGCTCACAAAAGATACCAGAGCCTTCAAACTAATGCTAATTATGAACTTTACATTTCTGCCCGAAATCGTGCCAAATCTATTCTCCGACTAACCAAAAATTATTTCATTAATAGAAAATGTCAAAACCTTGCTTTCTCTAACTCTTCCCGTGACTTCTGGCATCTAGCCAAAAACATCTCCTCCAACTTCACTTCTTCATCTTTCCCTCCACTCCTCAGTCCTGACGGCAACACTGCCGTCTCATCTATCTCTAAGGCTGAACTCTTCTCTCAAACTTTTTCTAAAAACTCCACTCTGGACGATTCTGGGCATATTCCTCCTACTCATCCCCCCTCTGACTCCTTTATGCCTGTTATAAAGATTCTTCAAAATGATGTTTTCTATGCCCTCTCTGGCCTCAATCCTCAGAAGGCTTATGGACCTGATGGAGTGCCTCCTATTGTCCTTAAAAACTGTGCCTCCGTGCTGTCACCCTGCCTGGTCAAACTCTTTCGCCTCTGCCTGTCAACATCTACCTTTCCTTCTTGCTGGAAGTATGCCTTCACACAGCCTGTACCTAAGAAGGGTGACCGCTCCAATCCCTCAAACTACCGTCCTATTGCTTTACTTTATTTTCTATCTAAAGCTTTTGAATCAATCCTTAACCGTAAGATTCAAAAGCACCTTTCCACTTCTGAACTTCTATCTGATCGCCAGTATGGGTTCCGCCAGGGGCGTTCTACTGGTGATCTACTAGCCTTCTTAACTGACTCTTGGTCATCCTCTCTTAGCCGTTTCGGTGAAACTTTTGCTATTGCGCTGGACATATCAAAAGCTTTTGATAGGGTCTGGCACAAATCTTTGCTTTCTAAACTACCCTCCTACGGTTTCTATCCTTCTCTCTGTACCTTTATCTCCAGTTTCCTTTCTGACCGTTCTATTTCTGCCGTGGTAGACGGTCACTGTTCTTCCCCTAAATCTATTAATAGTGGTGTCCCACAGGGTTCTGTCCTATCTCCCACTCTTTTTCTGTTGTTCATTGATGATCTTCTTTCCAAAACGAACTGTCCTATCCATTCCTACGCCGATGATTCCACTCTGCATTATTCAACTTCTTTTAATAGAAGACCCACCCTTCAGGAACTTAACGACTCAAGGCTGGAGGCTGC
>NW_026111407.1:444916-449916 GCF_024679095.1 Eriocheir sinensis | reverse complement strand
CTCCTCCTCCTCCTCCTCTTTCTCCTCCTCCTCCTCCTCCTCCTCCTCCTCGACCTCTTCCTACATGTTCTCTCGCTCCCTTCGTAAGATAACTTAACAAACATAAAAAACGGGGAAAACGAAAATCAATGAAAAAAAAGATCAAGGAAATCGAAGGACACGAAGCGGGAGGACAAAATATAAGCAAAGGAGGAGGAAGAAAGGGCGGTGAAAGGGAGGTGGCACGGGTCAGAAACACGGGCCCAATTCACCTCCCCGTGTGAGGGATCCGCAAAGGAATCCAAAGTTGACAAAGTCTGGGAAGACCTAGTGGGTGACCTGGAAGCCGAGGATTTTCTTGAAGTTATACAAGATAATTTCCTTAAGCAGGTAGTTACTGAACCTACCAGAGGAGGTAACATATTAGACTTAGTCCTAACTAATAATGGAAACTTGCTACGTGAGTTGGAGGTGGGCGGAGAGTTAGGAAATAGTGACCACAGAACGGTTCGTTTTAGCTTAGACTGGGCGGTAACCCGCGAACCAGACACAGTGTTAGTGCCAGATTTTAGAAGAGCAAATTACGAGGGGCTTCGAAGACATCTTGAAGGGGTAAACTGGGATAATTTAGGGATTCATGAGGTCCAGAAGTGTGGGATGGAGAGCCAGGAGAACCAGGTAGAAATGTCTTACAATAATTTAGTTAGAGTAATAGTAGAGGAGCAAGGACAACATATACCACAGCGAACACCTAGAAAAGAGAACAATGACCCTAAGTGGATGACTCGTGGACTAAAACACGAGATAGGGTTAAAGAAGGGAATTTATCAGAAAATAAAGAATGGTGAAGCACATTTCAGGAGCTGTTATGTCGAACTATCTAGATTAGTGAATAAAAAACACCAGGATAGCAAAAAGGAACTATGAGATCAAAGTAGCAAATGAGGCGAAAAGTAATCCTAAGGGCTTCTTTCAGATGTATAGAACAAAAACAAGGGAGAAAATTGGACCGCTGAAAACAAACAAAGGGATGCTAGTGGAAAATTACGAAAATATGAGCACATTGTTGAACAACTACTTCCTTTCAGTATTCACACAAGAGGATCGAACGACTATTTCGGAAAGGGTTCAGGTGTACGAGGGCGGGGATGGCGATAAATTGAAGGGTATAATCATTACCAGGCAAATAATTCAAGATGAGATAGATAAGCTTAAGAAGAATAGGTCGCCAGGTCCTGACGGGATATTTCCGAGGGTATTAACTAAAAAATAAAAAAAAATAAAAAAAAAGGTTAGGGATGAAAGTGGTGAGAGATCGAAAAAGAAAAGGAAATTCGTGGTGGACAGAAGAGATAAGGAGGATAGTAAAAGAGATAAGGGAACTTTTTAAGAAAACTCAAGAAAGAAATGTGTCTGAACAAGTAAAAAGGGAAAGGAAAAAGAAATATAGAGAATACAAAATGAAATTAAAACAAGCAATAAAAGAAAGTAAGAAGAGAGTTGATAAAGACTGAAAAAAGACTAAGTGAAAAATATAAAGGGAACAGGAAATCATATTGGAAAGAAGTAAAAAACGAAAGAAATGCAGAAAATATCTCCTCAAGTAAAATAAATGAAGTTATGGATGAGAATGGAAAGATGTTGAAAGACGGGGAAGCTGTGAAAGAGAGATGGAAAGAATATTTAAAAAATCTAATGAATTTTGAGGATGGACGTCCAGCAGCTGTAACTGCAGCAGTTTTGAGTAGAGGTAGAGGAGGTGTATATAAAGAAAGAAGTATAACATATGAAGAAGTAAATCAGGCAATAAAAAGATTAAAAAATGGAAAGGCAGCAGGAATTGATGGAATCACAGCAGAAATGTTGAAGTGTGGAGGAGATGAAGTCGTGAAATGGATGGTCAAGATATGTGAAGTAGCATGGGAGGGGGGGGGGTGCCAGTAGACTGGACGAAAGCCATCATTGCCCCAGTTTACAAGGGGAAGGGCAGGAGAGGGGAATGTGGGAGCTTAAGAGGTATAAGTCTCCTGAGTATACCCGGAAAGGTATATGGAAAAGTCATAATAGAGAGGGTGCAAAGAATTACAGAAGAGAAAATCGGTCAAAAACAAGAAGGCTTCAGGAAAGGAAGGGGATGTGTGGATCAGATATTTGCCTTCAGGATGGTAGTAGAAAAAATAATAGCAAAAGGAAAGAAACTATACGCTGCCTTCATGGATTTAGAAAAGGCTTATGACAGAGTCGATTGGATTGCATTGTGGGATGTTTTAAAGATTTATGGTGTGGGAGGAAAACTGCTCAGTGCAATAAAGTCTTTCTATGAGGATGCATCTGCATGTGTCAAAATTACTGGAGAAACAAGTGAACATTTTGAGATAAAAGTGGGCTTAAGACAAGGGTGCGTCATGTCACCATGGTTATTCATTATTTATATGGATGGTGTCATTAGAGAAATAAAGGCCAAAGTTGGAGAAGTTGGAGTAAGACTGTTCGATGAGGGAAGTAAGTGGGTACTGAATTCGATACTGTTTGCTGATGACACAGTGCTCATTGCTGAAAATGAAAGTCACCTACAAAATTTTGGTCAGTGTTTTTGATAGTGTATGTAATAGGAGAAAGCTGAAAGTAAATGTCAACAAAAGTAAAGTGATGGTTTGTGAGCGAAGTAGAAGTGAGGTTGTAGATTTTGTATGCCCATATAGAGTGGGAATTGAATGTGAAAAAGAATGCAAAATAATCTTAAATGGTGAAGAAATGGAGGAGGTCAATGAGTTTAAGTACCTTGGATCAGTTATGTGTAAGCATGTTGGTATGGAGGGTGAGATAAGAGAAAGGGCATTGCAAGGAAGAAGGGTGGTAGGGTCTTTGGGACGAATCATGAATGGCAGAAGTGTGAGCATGGAAGTAAAGGGGGATTTGAAAAATACAATAATAGTACCAACCCTCACATATGCAAGTGAAACGTGGGCCTGGAATGAAAGTCAGAGGTCTAGAGTGCAGGCAGTGGAAATGAATTATTTGAGGAGTGCTTGTGGTGTGAGTAGAATGGATGGAATGAGTAATGAAAGTGTGTACGAGCATTTTGGAATGTGTCACAGGGGTGAAGGGAAGAAGTGTGGAGTGGTGGAAGCAGTGAAGCGACAGACCTTAAAGTGGTTTGGCCACATGGAGCGAATGGAGGAGAGTAAGATGACCAGAAGGGTGTATGTGAGTGAGATAGAGGGACGGAATGCTAGAGGACGACCTCCAGTGAAATGGAGGGATAGGGTGCAAGAGTACGTTAGAGAGAGGGGGGAAAGATCTTTGAGAAACCTTGAGCACGCAAGGAGGGAGTGTCTGGATAGAGAAAGTTGGAAGCTCTTCTGCCGTGGCCATCCCCTGGTGGGAGCTCCTAGGAGCAGGCGTCGATGAAATGATGATGATGATGATATTAAAGGAATTAGGTGATGTACTCAGCGACCCTCTAACCGACATCTTTAAGATGTCGGTAAATACTGGTTATGTGCCCAGCCTATGGAACGTAGCTAATGTGACGCCGATTTTCAAAAAGGGGGACAGGTCAGCTGCTTCAAACTATCGCCCAATTAGCTTAACATCGGTTATAGGCAAGATGCTGGAGTCCATAATAGCCAAGAACATTCGGGAGCATCTAGAGAAACATAGCTTAATTCACGACTCGCAGCATGGGCTCACGAAAGGTAGGTCATGCCTCACCAATCTCTTGTCCTTCTACAATAAAGTATTTGAGGCGGTAGACAAAGATGAAAATTATGATGTAATTATCTTGATTTTAGTAAAGCGTTTGACAAAGCTCCTCACCAACGACTGTTGCTTAAATTACAGGCTCACGGAGTAGAGGGTAAAGTTTTGAACTGGGTCAAGGCGTGGCTTAGCAATAGGAAGCAAAGAGTGCAAATCAATAGTAAAAAATCTGACTGGGGATGTGTTACGAGTGGGGTCCCACAAGGCTCAGTATTAAGTCCACTTTTGTTTATTATTTATATCAATGACTTAGATACAGGAATTAGTAGTGATGTCAATAAGTTTGCAGATGATACCAAGATCGGTAGAGTAATTGAGTCGGATCAGGACGCTAGTATTCTCCAGGGTGAACTAAACAGATTGTATGACTGGGAGGATAAATGGCAGATGGAGTTCAATGTAGGGAAGTGCAGTATTCTGAGAGTAGATAGGAACAACCCCTCTCATAACTATTGCTTAAATGACACTCTCATAAGCAGATCTGGGTGCGAGAGGGATTTATGGGTCTTAGTGAGCTCTGATCTCCGTCCAAGGGCACAATGTATTCAAGTTAGAAATCGAGCAAATAGGGTACTGGGATGTATTTCAAGGAGCGTAAGCACCAGAAGCGCCGAAGTCTTCCTCAAACTATATTTAGAATTAGTTAGACCTCATCTTGACTATGCAGTTCAGTTCTGGTCACCCTACTATAGAATGGATATCAGAATGTTAGAATCGGTGCAGAGGAGGATGCCAAAGATGATTCCGGGGTTGAGAAACATGCCATACGAGGAAAGACTCAAACAGTTAAACTTGCATTCTCTAGGAAGGCGAAGGGTGCGTGGAGACATGATCGAGGTTTATAAATGGATGAAGGGCCTTAATAAGGGAGATATTCAGAAGGTTTTGTTGGTAAGAGAAGCGGGTAGGACACGAAGTAATGGGTTTAAACTGTATAAATTCAGATTCAACAGGGACATAGGCAAAAATTGGTCTTCTAACAGGTGGTGGAAGAGTGGAATAGGTTTAGCAGTCATGTGGGGAGTGCCAATACAATTGTCACATTCAAAAATAGATTAGATAAATTCATGGACAGCGATATTAGGTGGGATTAGATACACGGGAGCTTAAGTTCAAAGGAGCTGCTTTGTACAGGCCTACCAGCCTCTTGCAGACTAATACGTTCTTATGTTCTTATGTTCTTAAGTCCGACAACGCGACGCGACCCACCGGAAGAAGAACGGCACGAAGCCGCCAAGAAGAGGACAGGGAATTTGACA
>NW_026111407.1:417416-442416 GCF_024679095.1 Eriocheir sinensis | reverse complement strand
AGTTGTGTTGTGTATTGCTGATTAGGGTAATTAGAAAGATGATGGTGAGGAAAGGGATGCAGTGGTGATGAGGGTAACGGTAATAATGATTTGAGAAGACGTGGTGATGGTGATTATGATGTGAGAAGACGCGGCAATGGTGATTATGACAATGTGTTGTGGTGATAGTGATGTTAGCGGTAAAGGAACCGTCATCGCCATCACCATTACCATCATCATCATCATCATCATTAGGGATTCACCGGAACTTGGTTCCGCCCGGTTACTTCCGGCCGGAGCCTCACTTTTTATGAAGTTCCGGTTCCGGCCGGAACTATCATGAAAAAACGGCCAGAACCGAAACTTTTATTTTACATCCAAGCAATTATCATTCTGCATATACTTCTTAACTCTAACTTCTTGCAATAAGTTCTGGCCATGATATTTCTCAACTCTATTTATTATTCAATTAAGAAAATATGTAATGGTTTATGGTATACCATAGTTATATTTTAAGAACATTTATTGGAAAATAAGACAAACAAAATAAAACTCTCTCTCTCTCTCTCTCTCTCTCTCTCTCTCTCTCTCTCTCTCTCTCTCTCTCTCTCTCTCTCTCTCTCTCTCTCTCTCTCTCTCTCTCTCTCTCTCTCTCTCTCGATACATTATTCACAATCCTTTGTTAGACTATCTTAATACCACATGTTCCTTCCTAAAGACAGGTTGAGCAGGGAGGAAGAGGAGGAGGAGGAGGGGATGACAAATGAGATTGAAAAGACGAAGGAGTTTTAGCTTTGGTGAAGAGGAGAGGGAGGAACAAGAGGAGGAGAACGAATAGGAGGATGAGGAGGAGGAGAAATGAGACTGGAGAGATTAAGAGCTTTTCTGATGTAGCTGTGAATACAAAAAGGAGAGGAAAAAAATAAGAAAATGAAAACAGGAATAAGAGGAAAAAGATGAGAATAATAGATAGTCAATGGGAAAGGTGTAATAGGTAAGCATAAGAGGGGTAAGGAAGGAGCGTTAAGAGTATTAAGGTAAGGTAGAATAATTTTCAGGTAAGGGATAATGAAGGGAGACGAGGCGAGGAGGAAGAGGTAAGAATGGAAGGGGGGGTGAAAGAGGAAGGGAAGTATAGGGAAAGAGAAGAGGATGAGGGAATAGATTACCAGCTTCTTAGAGATGGTTAGAAAGAGGAGAAAGGGATATAGGGAAAAATGTAAGAGAAATGAGAATGGGGGAGTTTATAGAGGAAAGCAAGAGAAAGGGGTAAAGATTAATGGTTACAAGATTAGATTTAAAAGTCGTTGGGGAGGAAGAATGGAATTTATATGCATGAGTAATGGAAGTAGGTAGAGGAAGAGGTGATGGGAAGGGTGTAGAGTTGAACATTAATGAGGGAAAGGAAGGAAGAATGATAAAGGATCGCGCAAATAGGGAAAAATAATAAATAGAGAAAGAATTGGAAGCTGGGGAAGGAAGGGAAAATGAGGCAAGGAAAAAAGGGGAAAAAGTAGACGAACGGGAAAATTGGGAGGGAGAAGAGGGGTTAAAGGATGAGAGAGAGAGAGAGAGAGAGAGAGAGAGAGAGAGAGAGAGAGAGAGAGAGAGAGAGAGAGAGAGAGAGAGAGAGAGAGAGAGAGAGAGAGAGAGAGAGAGAGAGAGAGAGAGAGAGAGAGAGAGAGAGAGAGAGAGAGAGAGAGAGAGAGAGAGAGAGAGAGAGAGAGAGAGAGAGAGAGAGAGAGAGAGAGAGAGAGAGAGAGAGAGAGAGAGAGAGAGAGTCATCCATCCACAACCTTGAAAAGCCGTCGTGAGGTCAGGGGAATTGAGGCTCATTGGAAGAGGAGGGGAGAAAATGAGAGGAGAGGAATTGGAAGGGAAGGGAGGAAAGGAAAGGGGATTGAAGGATTTACTACCGCTACTACTAGTAATCTACGTGTGGTAGGATAGGACAGAAAAGATGAAGGCTCCTCCCCACCCACCTCTCCCTCCGGTAGCGTGCCGGCAGGAAATAGTTAGAAGAAAACACCATGTACCTTTAAGGAAGAAAGGGCCATGGAAAGTTTACAGTAAAGAGAGAAATAAGAGGAAATTACTACCCTTAACTTACACTACTGGTAACCTAAGCTGTGGGGGAAAATAACTTCGTTACATAAGAACATAAGAACAGAGAAATACAGGGAGACTGGAAGAAAACTAGTGGCCTACACAGAATCCCCTAATACACGATGGGTGAGATGTAGCTTCAGGGGCACAGGTGGAGGCTTGATCCTCGTTTTACCGGTGGTACTAGGCACGCACCAGTAACCTGTCACCTTACTGCACCCACACCTCACTCCACCTGTCATGCGGACATTAGCTGTTGCTTTACTCTATTGTTGACTTTGGCTACTTGCAATCTAGGTTGTGTGGGAGAATTATATGAATATAGGTTGAGGTCTTGCTGCAATCTGTCTGAAAACATGCGAAAAAGGGTCAGTATAATCTGATATCCGTGAAGCACTTATCCAAAGAAGACTTAAAGCTATGATACTCTGTGCGCTAACTACTGACGGTGGGAGCCTATTCTAGTGATCGACGACTCTGTTACTGAAAAAACTTTTGCGCACCAATGTGTTACATCGATTTCCCTTTAACTTCATACCGTTGCTGCGTGTTCTTGTGTTGGTGTCTCTCTGAAATAGACTATCTGGGTTAATGTTGTCGAATCCATTAAGGATTTTGAACACTTCAGTTAAGTCCCCTCTTATCCTTCGCTTTTTTAGGGAAAACATATCTAAACGCTTTAAACGCTCGTCATATGGCAAGTTTCGGAGCGCAGGAATTTATTTGGTTGCTCGTTGCTGTATCTTTTCTAGCAAAACTTGATCTTTGATATAGTTCGGTGACCAGAACTGAACGGCGTATTCTAGGTGTGGTCTTACAAATGCTAAATATAATCTCTTTATAAGTTCGGGTGATTTATAATCAAAGTTTCTTGAGATTAATCCCAACATCATATTGACTTTTTTACTCGCTGCAGAACAATGATCACTCATTTTAAGAGTGTTACTGATAATGACACCAAGATCTTTTCTTGTTTTACTTCGCTGAGCTCATGTCCTTGAATCTGATATTTAAAGTTAGGATTTTTTTCACCTATGTGCATTACTTTACATTTATCTACGTTAAAACTCATTTGCCATTTTTCGCTCCAGCCGGCAAGTCTTATTAAGTCTAATTGAATGTTCTCGCAGCTTTGACTGTTCATTACCGTACCTCCTAATTTGGTGTCGTCGGCGAATTTGGCTCCTTTTCATAGGATATTAGTTTTTAAGTCGTTCACGTAAATTATGAATAACTTTGGCCCCAGGACCGAACCTTGGGGAACGCCACTGGTGACGGGTATCCAATCCGATGCTTCACCATTAATAACTACACGTTGTTCTCTGTCGGTGAGCCAGTCATGAATCCATGCACAGAGATGGTCGTTAATACCGTGGGAACGCAGTTTTGAAATAAGCCTAACGTGAGGAACTTTATCAAACGCTTTCTGAAAATATAGGTAAATTACGTCATATGGGCTTCGGGCGTCCCAACATGTATAAACATCGTTGAAAAAGGCTAATAGGTTGGTAAGGCAAGACCGATTACTATGAAATCCATGCTGACTATCAGTTATCAGTTCATTTGTTTCAAGGAAAGTGGTCATTTCATCCCTGATTATTTTTTCGAATAGTTTAATTAGGACAAACGTAAGGCTGATAGGACGATAATTACTGGATTGTTTTTTGTCCCCTTTTTTAAAGATCGGGGTAGTATTGGCCTTTTTCCACTCGAGAGGCACACTGGCCTGTGCTAATGACTTGTTGAATATTAATGTTATGGGTAATTCTAGCTGTTGACTACATTCTCTTAACACGCGAGGAGATAAATTATCGGGGCCCGGATATTTATTTGGATCTATTCTCTGCAGGTATGCACGCACTTCGCTGATATCAATTTCAGTCAATGCAAGCCTATGTTCTTCAGGGCCTTGAAAAATTTTCTTCGGGGCTGGAATTGATGTCATGTTCTCTTTTGTAAATACGCTACTAAAGGTTGAGTTTAGGACCGACGCCATGCCTTTATCATCACTAATCGTATTGCCACTTAATAGTAGTGGGCCGATATTATTTTTAAGTTTTTTTGTTTCTTATGTAACTGAAAAATAACCTTGGATTTTTCTTGGCATCAAGTGATATTTTCATCTCATATTCGCGTTTCTGTTTCCTGATTTTCCTTTCGCACTCTCTCTTGACATTGATGTAATTCGTATGATCCTGTGAATTATGTGTCAGTTTATATTTCTTATAAAGTTTTCTTTTTTCGACGATGATTTTTTGTAGGTAATTATTCATCCACAACGGTTTTTGATTATCAGTCCTTCGTGGCTTGAGTGGAATGAATTTATTTACGCTCGCTGTGATTTGTGCAGTAAAACGATTATACATTTCTTGAACGCTGACGTTGAGCAAATGATTCCAATTTACTGAAGCCAGTTCTCTTTTTAGGTCATAAAAATTTGCTTTACTATAATTAGGTATTAAGAGTGAGTTTGCTCGTGCTTTTGTTTCAGTATTCAAAGCACATCTTCTTATGTTGTGCTCACTGCTTGCAAATGGCTCGCCTACCTCACAGGCAGTTATGAGATGACTATCGGTCGCGAAGATTAAATCAAGAATATTATTTCCGCGTGTCGGCATGGTAACAGTTTGATTAAGAAATGAATTTCGTGCAAAGTCAATTAATCTCTCTCCTTCTCTGTCGCCAGAAAGTGCATTCCAGTTAACGGAGGGGTTATTGAAGTCACCGCAAATTATTGCATTTTTATTTCTGATAACCCTATTTATCTCTGCGTAGAGATTTCCATCAATATCTTCATTTGATTTAGGAGGTCGGTAAATTACGCCCAGAACATACTTTTCATTATTGATCGTTACTTGTACATACAGTGAATCATAAGCCTCTGTTTCGGCTATGTTTAGCTGAATGACTTCTAAACTATTTTTCGCATATATTATTACACCTCCTTTTTTGTGTAGACGACACTTAGCAAACGCATTGTAACCATTTATTGCTATTTCACCCATGCTATTTCAGCCATGTTTCCGTGATCAAAATGAAGTCGGGGTTTTCAGTAATTGCATGTATTATCAAGTGGCTACGCTTCTGAATGATGCAACGGGCATTTACAAAAAAGATGTTTAATTTATTCGTCGAGTCTGCGCCATCTGTTAACTGTCGTATTACTGGAATAGCCCGTCAGACCTGACTATCCTCAATTACCCCTATCTCACCAACCACTTGCGTGGCTGTTGACCTCACTGCTACCTCAGTACCCTTCACCTGTGGGTCTGGTGACCTGACATCCTGCGCAGTACTGTACACATGTGGCCTGACCTCACTATCAGGATGTGGTTTCCTCCCGGCTAAGCCGGAAGCTACCTCACCTCGTTGCTGCACCTGTCTTTGCTCTTTCGATATTTCCTCATCTAAAACTCAAATATTTCCTCATCTAAAACAATCTAAAGGGAGGGTCATCATGAGGGGAAGAAATTTAAAGGGAGGGGATCTGGTCCCCTCATACCATCTAAAGTATCCTTCCCGCGGGGTCAGCCTCAGCACAGGTTACGTAAGGTTAAAGGTGAAGGACAGGTGAGCCTGGAAGGGGGAGGGCAAGGGACGGTTTCGTTTTCTGTTTCTTCTTTATTACTGACTCTTATATTCATGGAGGCAAGGGTAGACAGAAAAAAAATAAGTCAAATGTTATTAGAGGAAAACAAGAGGAGACATTACTGGAAGAAATGGAATATTTTTTTATTTTTGTGCGTAAATATTTCCTTCTCTTCTTTGATATTTATGAAGGCGAGGACAGGGAATTGTTAAGCTGGGGAATAGAACAAAATAGTCTTCTTTGTCCCATCCCCTTGCCAAAATTAAAAATAGTAGAATATTAGCCTAGTTAAAAACTTTACAGTACTCAAAAGCAAAAATAGTCGAGAATCAGTCAAATTGTGAAAAAAACATAGAAAAGTAAAAGTAATAGTCAGAAGAAAAGTAGTATATATATATAGAGAGAGAGAGAGAGAGAGAGAGAGAGAGAGAGAGAGAGAGAGAGAGAGAGAGAGAGAGAGAGAGAGAGAGAGAGAGAGAGAGAGAGAGAGAGAGAGAGAGAGAGAGAGAGAGAGAGAGAGAGAGAGCAGTTCAAATGAATAATTAAAAAATATAAGATAGCATTGAGTTTTGATAAGAGTAAGAAGCTGTATATTTATTTTTCTCATACTGGTACGAACGCTAGATAATAGACGATATTTATTTATTCGATTGGAGGTAAGAATGTGTGGGGGGGGCAGGAAAGGAGGAGGTAAGAAGGGAAGAGGGGCAGAGTAGGGAGGGATAAGTTAATAAGAGATGTTAAGGACGACTCGAGAAGTGAAAGCGGAAAAGGTGGTGCTGACGGTGAGATTTATTTTTTTTATAAGGGCAGGTAAGGAGGTTTGAGTGAGGGGAGGAAGGAAGGGAAAGATGAGCTTAAGAGGTGTTTATGGATGACAGAGAAAGAAGGGAGAGAGGATCGTGTTCAGGCAGCCTGCTGTCACGGCGTATGTGATTGCAAGGCTGATATACGATAGCCTACGCATAGGAAACACTCGTCATCATCACTAATATGCAGGCAACAAAAATATACCGTCAATAATAGTCGATTTTGAGTTAAAAATTATTAGTACTGTCGCAAACAGCTGTTTTGTTGTTATACAGCCTAATACTTTTCTTTGCCGCAGGCAGTGCCAGGGCTGTGTGATAATTATAATCAGCGACCTTGTAAATCAATAATAGATCTATTCGCGACCGTACTAATAATTTTTAATTCTAAATAGCATATAATTATATGTAATTGACGGTATTTATTATTGTTGACTGCATATTAATGACACTGACGACTGTTTCCTATGTGTAAGCTATCATATTACCTACGAAATCAGACACGCCGTGGGACAGTAAGTTGCCAGGGCACGATGATGTTCACCTCAGATATTCATTTTTTTCTTTCTTATTGGAGGTAGATGGAAAAAAATGATACAATAAAGAAAACGGAAAAGAAGAATGAGTTATATGGGTGTTCGGGATGACAGGGTTGTTTATATTCTTTTAAGTCGAACAAAACTTAAGATGTTCACTTAACCCTAGAACGCTAACCATGGGTATGAGGTACCCGAAGCGAATGACGTCATTGCCATTGTGTATGGTTCCGGTGCTCTGAGGGTACCCACCTCCTCAGTAGCTTCATGTGCCCGCTTGACAGTGTAGGGGAAGGTCACGTTGTCTCGCTCTCTCTGCTCACCTTTGTTGTAGGCCTACATTCGGGTGCGGCATACCCATGGTTGGTGATACAGGGTGTTGTACATGTCCCTAGGATATTGTTTACGTACTTTTTTAGTGATCACCTGTGCAGTGGATCACAGGACCTGGGAGGCCATACAAGAAGTTTGGAAGCCATCGGATGATAATTTTTTTTATGAAATTTTTTTTTTTTGAAATTTTTGAACATTTTTCCTATTTTTAGTAACATTTTTCAGTACCTGATTTTCATACCAAAACAATACGTTTTTCAGTTCTTCTTAATGTTAAGTCAAGATACAAAGTTTGAAGTCCCTTCATGTAACTTTATTCCATTAAAACTTTACATTTAATTTTTTTTTTTTTTTCAAAATCGGGTATGATGTACCCATGGTTAGTAGTGGTGTGACTTTTTCTAAGGTTAGTGTTCTAGGGTTAAGTTTGGACAAAATGTGTGATGGAACGAAAACGCTGACATGAAGACGTGTTTAAGATGGTTTGAAAATTCGACGAACAGACTTAACTTTGCTAAAAAAATATAAGTATTTAATGGATAAAGCTGAAAAAATGCTTTTGAAAATAAATTCTGGAACGGACATACAGATCATTATAATTATTTTGTTTCCAGTTTCATCCACCAGCAGTAAAAGAAAGTGAAAGAAAATCATGAAATAGCATAAATGAAATCAACTCCAACGAACGAAATTTTCGTGAGTACAGTTTTTGGCGATCAATAAACCTCGTTCACCTCCAATTTCTGTAATTTATTTCACTTACCTTTTTAACTTTCCTTTGTTAGGCTTTATTATTATTTCCTTTTGTCTGTTCTTTTCGTGTCATTGTTGCCTTTAAAATCTAGTTTCCTCATAACATTATGTTTGATATCTCGACTCCCTCACATCATTATTTCTTCTGTTTAGTCATTATTTCATTCACTTCCTTTATATCATTTATTACTCTGCTTGTTATGAATTTGTTTCCTCTACTTATTTTTTGTTTTTTCTTTGTACGTATATACTCGATCCTTCCTATATTTCCTATTTCCTGTATTTGTTTTATTTAATTCTATTTTATTCCCTTTGCTTCTTATATATTTATTCTTATTTTCTTTGTTTTATAATTGTTTTCTTTTATCTCCTTCCTGTAGTTACTTTTCCTTAATTTCCTTCAATTCCTTTATTTCCTTTGTTTATTTCCTTGGTTTCTTGTTTGATTACTTTATTTTCTTTATTTCCTCTACTTATTAACTTTATTTCCTTTACTTCCTCTATTCAGTCTCCCTTGACCGTTATCTCCAATATCACTCTACCATTATTGTATCTCCCTACATCATTGTCTCCATTATTAAGTATCCCTTACCATTACCTCCATTATTTTATCTCCCACTATCATTGCCACACCATTACTTTACCTCCCTCATCAGTATTTTCATTTCTTTGTCTCCCCTCACTATTACGTCCATTCCTCTCCATTCCTTCCCTCCTGCCTCGTCCTGCTGGTCCACCGTTCCGCCGCGTCCATAGCGATACTTTTCTTTGGTAATTCGTTGCTCTCGCGGGTTCATGATTCGTTAAATAACTTTCCTCTTATTATTAATAAGTTTCACGGAGGATCCTTCTGCTTTCACTACCATCCCTACCATTACTCTCTCTCTCTCTCTCTCTATATATATATATATATATATATATATATATCTCTCTCTCTTTTGCTCATCTATTCCAGGACTCGGCGATTCACATATTCTTTTTTCTTCTTTACTACATTAATCTCACATTCAAATATCAATATTTTTTATGCATTTTCCTAACTTCATGTTGGCGATTTGTGAATAATTTTTCTACGTTGTCTGGATTGTTTATATTTTTCTTCATCGTGTTAGTAAAGTCGTACAGTTATTGGACACATCACTTTCCTCTATAATTAGGTATGTGTGTTATCTCATTATCATTTCATATTTTCGAAATCATTTCTAACGTTTATTTAACTTTCGAAATCATTTCTAACGTTTATTTAACCTTTGTATACACTCTACTTCCTATATTATAAGAAACGAGATTATCATTTCTTATTTTTAACCATATCTTAACATCCTCAATAATAATTCTTACCGTATCATCATAATGGGAAACCGTAGGAAAAGAGAAAGCAATGGGAGGTGAACGAAGGACAAAAAGGTAAGGAAAAGAAAGTGGGGAAAAGCTTCGATTAGGAGGGAAGAGATGAATGTCAATATTAAAGACGAGAAAGAAGAACATGAAAAAGGAAACGAATTAAGAAAAGGCGGATAAGAAAGAGGGAAAGGAAAATGGGAATAGCATAGAAAAGATATATTGATTGCATCGCTGACTTCATCAGTGTCTCGCAAACAAAAAAGAATCAGATAAATCAAGAAAGAAGAAATTTAGAAGTCAACAGTAACAAAAAGAAACTTATCAACAATAAAGCCATAACAAAACTCAAACAGCACAATAGATATATCACCTGTCCGTCTAACTAATAAAAAAAAAATAACCTATCCATCCATCTGTTTGTTTATTATACACACCAATGCCTTGGCGTCAGGCTTAATGTAGTACCGGTGCAGCAAGCCTGGGATTGGCTGGAGGGTCGGCATACTAATTAGAACAGATCAGAATGCTGCGCCATCGCCGGGTGGACGTGACGGCTTGGAGGCTGAGGCGGGGAGTATCGGAGGAAGTGCAGATGTAACGCTCTGAGTATGGGAAGAAATTAACTCTCACATGAATAATCTTTTTACTTCAGTGTCGGGAAGTGCATGAAGAAATAATCTCACTCGATTACTCTTTTAGTTTTGTGTAGGGAGTTTAAATATCCAAAGTCTTCAATAGGAGGCATCAAGGCAATCCTGTGTCTCAAACTGAAATCATCTGGCCTCTCATACTGTAGAGGCCAGTAGGAGCACAACAAACACTTTTCTCTGCAGTGCAGTTTATTTGCAGTGCAATTAAATTGAGTAACAGCAATAAGTAACAAGGGCTGCGCCAGTCGTCAGTAGCCAGTGGTCCGCTTCCCCTGATTCGCCGCCGCCGTCGTAGGCCTTCCCAATAGCGGGCACCTGACCCGGCACACAGCCGACGGTGCCTCGCACAGAACCTCGCCCCGGGCGGTATGAAGGCCTTCTTTGCGGGGCCTCCTTCTGGTGTGCTTGCTGGCGGCCAACTGCCCCTCTCATAATCGGGAACAGCTTCTTCACCTCGCTTCATTCCTCAGGCCTTTCCGTTGCTAACACAGCGCGCATGCTCACATCATCTGAACCACCTCCTCAGCCCGAGTCCGAATCTCACATCACTTAAATGAGAAGAGGCTATTAATTACACAAACGAGCAATTCTCTCTCCCTCTCTCTCTCTCCTCTCTCTCTCTCTCTCTCGTTTTAATCACCCAACAATCCATTCTCACTTCCACACACATACACTCTGATATATCAATCACATACTAAACACTGTCGCCGTCTTGCTATCCTGGTCGAACGTCTTATCGGTTGTTCTGCTCCCTTCCTCGATAACCTCCGTTGACCCACGTCAGCATCATCTTGAACAGGGAACGCCATTATCAATTCATCGTCACTACTTTCAGAGGCGATAATATCTTGCTCTTGTCGTTGACGGCTCGAACTACGCTTCCGGAGATCCTGACATGCCGCGGAATTTGATCCACCTCCGCAACTTGATCAGAAACAATACTGGTCACCGTGCCCTCCTTATATCGGTCGTCGCAGCGTCCTCTTTGGCGGCTTCACCCATACATTATCTCCCATTTGGTAAGGATTGTGTTGTACTGACATTTCTTTCATTTCAGCCTCTCCTCGCACTCTCATGGCGTAATTGTAGATTACATTTCCTGGAGCGGAAGACTGCGTACAATCATCAGAAGGCGTGATGTTGTATAGATACACTGCCTCTGCTATCGAACAGCCTTTCTTGCCGCAATCACCTTCACAGTACGGTGGCAGCGTTCACTATACCATTACCAGATGGGGCATAGGCTATAGTGGACACGCACATTCCACCGCAAGGCGAACTGAGAAAACAGCTTACTGCGAAAAGCTGTGTCGTTATCCGTCAGCAGCTCCTGCGGCGCCCCACGTTCAAAGAACACCGCTTCCAGGTGCTTAATGACGCAATCACTTGTCTGAAGCTGAAGCAGGCGCCAAATGGTGAAGCGTGATGGACCACAGTCTATCAGTGAGAGATAAGACTGTCCTCTGCAGTGCGTGATGTCCATCCCGACTCTTTGCCAAATGCCAGTCACAGACAAGTCACCAGTATGCCACTTCGCAGGCGCCGGGTCGATAGATAGGCCTTCCTGACAGGTGGTAGTAATTGAGCGCACCTGTCCCTGGTTACTGCCGGTTGACCCTCCTCGCGAAGTAAAGAGTCCGTCTCACACCAGGATGACCTCGAGAATGGTGAACGTCTGCCACTAACTGATCAATAGCAGGGTCTGCAGCAATGGCACAAACTGACGGTGACAGATCGACTGTTGATGATGCTTTTTGTCGCCTTGATCTGCTTCCATTGGTGAAAAAAATATCAGGAAGTGTTCCATTCTGAGTGTGGGAAGAAATAACCTCACACATGGTTAATTGTTCAATTCAGATGGAGTTCAGTGTCGGGAAGTGTAGCGTTCTGAATGTAGAAAGAAATAAACTCGCTTGATTAAACTTTCATGTAAGTGTAAGAAAATTTTGGATTCTGATTGTTGAGAGAAGTCACCTCTCACATGATTAATCCTTTAGTTCAGTGCAAGGAAGTGTAGCGCTCCGAGTGCTAGGAGAAATGAGCTCACATATCAGTATTTCAGTTCAGTGTCACGAGTTCAGTGTCAAAGTGCAGCATTCTGAGTGTTAGGAGAAATAACTTCTTACATGACTACTCTTTAAGATACACCCCTTTATGTTTATATCATTCATTTATTGCCTTTGAGTTGCTTTCTTTGCTATAAAAAAAAAACTTTGGCCTCTTTGTTATAAAATGTGTATCTATATGTTAGAATCTGTGCAAAGGAGGATAATAAAAAAATGGAAGGTTACATAAAAAGGTTGGCATCCTTCATACAAAATAAAGGAGACTGCGCTATTGCTTTCATCATCGTATGCCTTAAAATTCAAATTAACAAAATATGTCTCGGTGTATCAGAATCTGTGCCGAAGATGATGACAAAGATGGTTCACGGGCCGAGGGTCTTCCATTTCACGGGCAAGCAATTTAACGCCTACAATCTGTTTATCCGGCAAGGCGAAGGGTGGATAAGCCTTGACCGATGTCTGTAAGTGGATGGAGGGCTTAAACAAGGACGACGCAAAACAGGTTTTCATATCAAAGCAGCAGGGTGAGACTCGTGGGAGCAGTCTGAAGGTAGATAATTTCAGACCATGGTACCATTTTTCCTCTCTTCCCTCTTCCCTTTACAATTATTTAATTATTTTCCCATTTTTCCCATTTGTTTTGCTTTCCTTTTCATTTTTCATTTCGTTCCTTCTTTCCATTACTTTTACTCTTATTTTCTTTCTCGGGATGAGACTCGCATAAATAGTATATTTTTTCTTCCTTTCTTCCCCCTTCCCTTCTTTACCTCTTTTCCCATTCTTTTCATTAGTTCTTCTTTCCTTTCCATTTTCCTTCCTTTACCTTTTCCATTCCTTTTATTTTCATTCTCCGGAAAGACTCGCGTGAATAGCTATTTTTTTTTGAAAACACCACCGAGTGCAGTAATGCTGTTCATTCCTAGTATAAACGTGAATCCTAGTGGTTTGACACCAACAATCACTTCAACCTCGGCAACAGCACCGTTATCCAATTGATTCTTACAACACCTGTGCCCTCACACTGCTGCTCCTTCCCACTAATATTCAGGATGGACACTGCCTCTTTCTTCCAATTCTTACAGCAGGAGACATGAGCCACGCATCGAGAGCAGCCAGTATCAACCAATACGCTGTGCTTGTCCCTGTTCAATGTCACTACTGTAGTTGGTAGCGCCTCTTTCACTAATCTTTCTGAGGAGAGACTCGTTGATTGGAGGCGCTGATTACCGTGTTTAGGTTGAGAAGGTGATAGCTTGTTGAATAAGAAGATCATCTCGTTTGACAGCCCTCGCTCGAGTAGGAGCTGGAGAAATGTCAGTGAGGCGTGATCCAGCTCTTCTTGAACACAATCGGCCAAATAATAGTAAGGTCTGAGGCCAGGCCCTTCTCTGCAGCCTCCAGCCTTGAGTCGTTAAGTTCCTGAAGGGTGGGCTCTATTAAAAGAAGTTGAATAATGCAGAGGAATCATCCTGGAATGGATAGGACAGTTCGTTTTGGAAGAAGACCATCAATGAACAACAGAAAAAGTGGGAGATAGGACAGAATGTGGGACACCACTGTTAATAGATTTAGGGGAAGAACAGTGACCTCTACCACGGCAGAAATAGAACGGTCAGAAAGGAAATGATAAAGGTACAGAGAAGGATCAGAAACCACATCATCAATTTTCCGAAAGCAAGATTTGTGCCAGACCTATCAGCTTTTGATCCATGTCCAGCCAATAGCAGTGCCACTGCCGTCATACTGAGGATGATCAATCAGTTCAGGTCGAGGGTGCTCAGACATAATGCCTAGAACCCATACTGGCGATCAGATAGAAGGTCAAAGTGGAAAGGTGCTTTTGAATCTTACTCTGCAGTTGATTTATTTGCAGTTTGCAATTAAAAGTAAAGCAATAAGTAACAAGGGACGGTAGTCGTTTGAGATTGGAGCCAGTGGTCACCCTTCTTGATTCGCCGCCGTGTAGGCATACTTCCAGCAAGAAGGAAAGGTAGATGTTGACAGGCACAGGCGAAAGAGTTTGACCAGGCAGGGTGACAGCACGGAGGCACAGTTTAAGGACAATAGGAGGCCTCCATCAGGTCCATAAGCCTTCTGAGGATTGAGGCCAGAGAGGGCATAGAAAACATCATTTTGAAGAATCTTTATAACAGGCATAAAGGAGTCAGAACCTGAGAGAGAATATCACTTAGAATCGAGAGTGGAGTTTTAGAAAAAGTTTGAGAGAAGAGTTCAGCCTCTCTCTGTCTGCCGTCAGGACTGAGATCACCCAGATGAAGAAGTGAAGTTGGAGATGCTAGATGCCATTTTGTCGGAAGTGTTCCATTCTGAGTGTGGGAAGAAATAACCTCACATGGTTAATTGTTCAATTCAGATGGCGTTCAGTGTCGGGAAGTGTAGCGTTCTGAATGTAGAAAAGAAATAAACTTGCTTGATTAAACTTTCATGTAAGTGTAAGAGAAGTTTGGATGCTGCTTGTTGAGAGAAGTCACCTCTCACATGATTAATACTTTAGTTCAGTTCAAGGAAGTGCAGCGCTCCGAGTGCTAGGAGAAATGAGCTCACATATCAGTATTTCAGTTCAGTGTCACGAGTTCAGTGTCAAAGTGCAGCATTCTGAGCGTTAGAGAAATAACTTCTTACATGACTACTCTTTAAGATACACCTTTATGTTTATATCATTCATTTTATTGCCTTTGAGTTGCTTTCTTTGCTATAAAAAAACTTTGGCCTCTTTATTTATAAAATGTATCTATATGTTGATCTGGCAAAGGAGGATAATAAAAAAATGGAAGGTTACATAAAGGTTGGCATCCTTCATACAAAATAAAGGGACGCTATTGGCATCATCATCCGTCATAAATTCAAATTAACCAAAATATGTCTCGGTGTCATCGGAATCTGTGCCGAAGGTATTGATGACAAAGATGGTTCTGAGCGAGTCTTCCATTTCACCAGGGCAAGCAATTTAACGCCTACAATCTGTTTATCGGCAAGGCCGAAGGGTGGATAAGCCTTGACTGATGTCTGTAAGTGGATGGAGGCTTAAAAGCAAGGACGACACCAAACAGGTTTCATATCGTAGCAGGATGAGACTCGTGGGAGCAGTCTGAAGGTGAATTTCAGACCGTGTTACCCATTTCCCTCTCTTCCCTCTTCCCTTTACAATTATTTAGTTTCCCATTCTTCTTATTTTTAGCACCATTTCATTTTCATTTCGTTCCCCTATTAAAAACAAGCGTGAATTATAATTTCTGAAATAGAATGACGGAGATAATGGAACAGGTGTGACAGTCATGTGGCAGTGTCAGCACGATTAACAGTATTAGAAAAGGGAGAACAGGTGGTGTTAGGCTTTCAGGAGCTGCGCCGAACGTGGAGAGACTCGCTGACACTTGCAGACTCCTTAGGTTCCTATTTTTTATTTTTGTGTTGAAGCAAGCCGATATTGCTTTGAACCCATCACTATTCACTCAGTCACTCACCAGCCATTCACCACCTACATCTACTCATCTCAAGACAGTCACCCACATATTTGCTCGTCTGCAGACACCACTCACTCCAGTCCTTACCACCCATACACCATCTACTTATTCATCAGACATCCATGATCCCAATCACCCAGCCACCCAGCCACTTACTCCAATTATCAACAGCCTTACCGCGGCCCGCTCAGCCTGAACCATTCTCTGTCTTCCTCTATCTGTCCCACTCATCCATTCACCCTCACCACCAGTCATCAACCATCCACCATTTCATTAATTCAACCAATCCTCATCCACTCATGCACAGTCACCGCCACCTAGTCAGCCACCTTCAACCATCCACAGCCAACCATTCGTCCATCCACCCAGTCACTCACCCACCCACCCAGCCATCCAACCTGCCACTCACCCACCACCCAGCCAGCCATCCAGCCACCTTCAGCCATCCAGTGCATCAACCAGTCAACCACCCACCGCCGCTATTCACCCAGCCAGTCCGCCATTACTGGCTTCCATCTGACAAACAGGCAACTTCAAAATTGACAGCGCCCACACCTTAGACGCAAATATTAAGCCCAAGACGTAAACACAGGAGGAGGAGGAGGAGGAGGAGGTGGAAGAAAGGGGTGGAGAGGCGAAAAGGAGTTCGTGACAGTGGTGGTGAAAAAGACAGGAAGACATGGTGTTGGTCTGGTGAGGTGAAAGTTTGTGGTAGTGAGCAGATGAACGTGGTATTTTCTACAATAATAGGAGGAGGAGGAGGAGGAGGAGGAAACATGGAAACATGGAAATGAGCCAACAGAAAGTCTATTGGCTCATTGAGGTCCTTCCCTTGGGTGATTTAATCTGCTCGACCGCCATGGGGCTTGGGTGGAGCAGATGGCTACCTCGATATTGAACAAGATGGAAACCCTCGTTATTCGGTTACTCCGACATGGCAAATGACGGTCGATTCTGTGTTCAGAAGGAGTTGATGGTTCGCATTTACTACTACTTCGGGAAGATTTGGTTCCAGTGGCGGATGACTCGGTTGAAAGAAACTCCTTCAATGTCATATTTTGTCGACCTCGACTGAATGGGTAAAGCCATTATTTCTAGTTCTTGAGTTGTTTTGCAGTTCAAAGAATTTGGAGTAATCGACGTTATTGAACTTTTGATGCTTCTAGACTGAATCCTTATCCCCTCGTAGGCGTCTTTTTCTCCAATGTAAAGAGATTGAAGTCAACTGGTCGTTCCTCGTACGGTTGAGCCCTGAAGAGTTTAGATCATCTTGTGGCGCGTCGTTGAATCCTTTCCGGTAAGCAATATCCTTTCTGTAATTTAGGGCAGAACTACTCTGCATACTCAGGGTGCAATGTCTTACCATGGAGATTATACAAGGATAGCATCACGTCTGGTGTTTGCTCAGAAGCTCTCGCTATGAACCCCAGTATAATGTAGCCTTGTTGTGTGCTTTTTGATGATTCGCGTGTTTCGGGTCACTGATAGTGACTCAAGATCATTTCCTCCTGCATCGCTTGTGAGGTGTGTAGTTTACTATTTTGGGACCGTGTGCATGACTTTGCATTTGTCAGCATTAAAAGACGTTGCCATTTTCCGACCATTCGATAATGTGATTGAGTCTTTCTGAATGATTTCACCAGTCGGTCTTTGAGGGCAGCTCACCCACCTTGAGTGTCATCTGCAAATTTCGATGTTAGCCAGTTTCAGTCCTGATTCTAGGTCATTGATGTATATGATAAAGAGGATGGGTCCCAGCACTGACACCAGGGAGCTCCACTGGTGACTAGAAGCCAATCGGGAAGGCTGTCCCGTTAGAGTAGTATGTTGTTTTCTGTCGGTGAGCAATTTCTTATCACGCGATCAGATTGGCTCCGATCCCACACTCCAATGCAGTTTCTTAAGGAGTCGCTCGTGCGGTACCTTGTCAGCTTTCTGAAAGTCCAGGTATACTGTATCCTGGGGATGTGGACATCCCAGTTCTATATATACTGTAGAATCTAATAAATTCGTTAGGCAGGAGCGCTTGTTTCTGAAATACGTGCTGGGTGTCAGAGAATTATATTATTGTTTCGAGAAACTTAACAGAAGTTTATCTCTAATAATCTTTTCGATGTTTTCTACTTATGTAAACTTATGGGCCTGTAGTTTAATGCAACCTTTTGTCTCTTTTTTGAAAATCGGTGTTACGTTCGCCATCTTCAGTCTTCCAGGACCTTGTTTAGTTAGACTGACGGTTGAATATGTTAGTAATTAGTTGAAGTATTTGTTATTTAGCTCTTTCAATAACCACCGGGACAAACTGTCGGGTCCCGTTGACTTGTTCGTGTCGAAGTTTGTCCAAATTACTTTTACACTTCTTGGTCTATATTGAGTCAATTTCCAGCGGCCTCCTCGAGTCAGGACCCTCGGAAATAGTTTCGATATCCTCGACTGTGAATACGGATGCAGAAGTTACTGGTAGAGAAATTCTGGCCATCTGTTTGTCCTGAGTTACAGATCCAGTCTCGTATCAGGGGACTAATATTTACTCTTTTCGATCTGCGTGAAGGAATTTCTTGGAAGTAAGTTTTGATTTCGTACTATTTGCATTTCCTTAGTTACGTTGCTTCTCCGAATAAAGGCTGCGACAAACTCTGAGGCTGTTGGTACTGTGTGCTTGCGCTGGCTTCGGCCGTGGCATTCTCTTTCATCAAATTATAATTCCTTTTTTATGAGTTTACCCTTTTTATTTCTCTGGTCATCCACAGTGGATATACATTACATTACTCTTCTATAGTTTCATAGGCACTGTGGCCTTCTACTTGCAACAGTTTATCTTTGAAGACCGTTCACTAGTTGTCCGGTGTATTGTCGGCGGTGATGCCAAATTGGTCCCCAGTCATTGGGGGAAACAACACAGACTATGATTAAAAATTTCCTTTTTGTGATCTGGTACATCACTGACAGTTTATCTATGAGTTTGTGACATATGTTGATATTAAAACAAGGATTAAGTGATCCTTACCGGCTGGTTTCTCTACCAACTGTACAGTCATAGCGAATGAGGTCAGGGTTGCTTACTATTACCAGATCAATGATTGTTTCTCTTGTTGGTTGAGATTCACAACTTGAGTGAGAGGAACAGGTCATCACCATTTCTATAAGCCTGTCACCCTCTTGAGTCTCAGTCGTAGTCCCCAGTCAATGTTAGAGGCAATTAAAGTCCCCTGATGCCATTGCTTCCCCTTGCTTTAATGATTTAGAGAAGTGGAATCTCCTCATGGGGAGCGAGTGTCATCGGCTGCCTGTTGTTTAAAGAGCCTGTATACAGTTTGCAAGTGTTAGTTTCCTTATTATTCCGGTTATTTCCTGGAATAAAGTCGTATTTCTCTGCACGTCCCTGTTTGTCTGTTTTGTAGCCCAGGAATTATTACTTTTGCATGTAAACTACTCCTCCTCCTTTCTTGTGCTTTTGACTTTTGTGGAGCTTTCATTACAGGAATGACAGTTCGGATTCTAGATGATGAGAGATTGGCCCAAGTCTCTGTGATGGCTACCACATCTGGTTTCTCTGTTACCCAATATACGCTAATTTCGTCCTTTTGGGTGATAGGCTTACGATGCATTTATTAATACATGATGAAATACTTGGCCGTGACGAAGTTATGCCAGTTCGCTTGTCGGAGGCGTCGTTAGTTGCTGATTTCTTGTAGATCACTGACTTCTTGAGTTTGGTTGATCAGGGCTGCCTTTGCCCCGTCCTCGCCCTGTTTTTGAAGGCTTTTTCAGCTTTCTGCCTTGTCAAGCCTGAAACGCGCCGACCCAACCTCATTCAGGTGTAGTCCATCGTTCCAAAATCAGGTCTGGGCGCTCAAAGAAGTGGTGCCAGGGCATTTTGTAAACGCCACGCCTTCGTCGTCACAAGTTCCTTCAGACTAGTATTGATGTTGCTCTCTTTTACTATTGAAGCCAGCGTAGCGCTGATTCTGGGTAGAATTCCAGAGACAATGACATGAGGGGCCTGGTCTTGTAACGCCGAATGACCTGACAGTATTATTTACGATAGTAGGGCCTGAGTTTGAGTGAACTGAACGGGGAAAGGAGGAGGAGGAGGAGGAAAGGAGGGAGAGGTTGTGGGCGGAGGAGTTTACTGCAGATGAGAAGTGGAGAGTAATGGACGAGAGAGCAGCGTGGAGCATAAAGTAAGGAATGATATTTGAGGAAAATACAAAGAAGAAGAAACAAGAAGGCAGAAGAAAAAACATGAAATAAAAAGAGGCAGAATTTTCCTTTTCCTTCATCCCTCCTTTCCTGCCTTCCCCCCGTTTCGTGCCCTTCACTCCTTCCTATTCATCTTCGCCCTCCTCTTCCCTCCCAGTTCCCCATCTTTCCTTTCCTTTCCGTTCAACAACCCTTAGTTTCCTCCATTTCACCTTCCTCCTTTCTCTCTATCCTTTCCTTCCTTCACATTCCTTTTCTGCCTTCTCTAGTGCCTTCCTTATCATCTTCTCATCTACCTCTCCCCTCTCCTTTCTTTTTCTTTCCCCTCGGCTGTTTCCTCTCCTCTATTTCATTCCTCCCCTTCTTTCCTTCTCCTGCCCCTTCACCCTTTGTCATATCCACTTCCCTTCGGCCCTTTTCCTCTCCTCCCATCTCTTTTTTGCCTTACGTTTCCTCCTTCTTTCATAACCATTCCGTCTGATTTGTTTCTCCTCCTTTTCTTTTTCTCACTTCCTCCTTTCCCTCCCGTTTCATTCCTTCCCTCCTTCCTTCCTACCCTCCCTTCCTCCATCCCTTCCTCCTTTGCTTGATGAACACATGCACCCAGGCTCGTGAAGGGGCAGCTGCTGTACCCAGTTATTTCAGGGTGGAAAAAAGTGGAATTTTCCTCATCTTTTTTATTACTTTATTTTACCCTCATTGAGATTTTTTCTTTCATTTATTATAGAAACGTGTATGGGGGGGTGCTGGGGGGTTGTGTGAGCATCGATGGGGGTGTGTGTGTGTGTGTGTGTGTGTGTGTGTGTGTGTGTGTGTGTGTGTGTGTGTGTGTGTGTGTGTGTGTGTGTGTGTGTGTGTGTGTGTTCCTGCGGAAAGGAGAATGTGGAAGAGTGTGAGAAAATATAGAGATTGGAGGTGGTGGGTGATTATGATTTATGAGGAGGAGGCGGGAGGAGGAGGAAAGAGGAGAAAGGAGGAGGAAGGTGGCAAAATAATAAAACAGTGAGTGTATGGAAAACGAGAGAACAGCAAACTCACCGATAAAGAATAAGTAGAGGAGGAAGAGGAGGAAGATAAAAAAATAAAATACAAAGAAATCGAAGGAAAAAGGATAATGTATTAATAAAATAGATAGAGTAAGAGAAAGAAAAGAGGAGGAGGAAAGAGGAGAAGGGCAAAGTGTAGGGGAAAGTAAGAAAAGGGGCGAAGAGTAGAGCACAAGAGGAGGAGAAAGAAGCAAATGAAGGAGTAGGAAGTTGAGAGGAAGAGGAGGGAGGAGGAGGTGGGAAGATTGAGGGGAGGACTGGCGTGATACCAGTGAACATGAGACATAAGAACACAGGAGTCTACAAAAAGGAGGCCAGGCCTGTGGAAACAGCTCCAGCGGCCCTAGCTCCGTCATCGCCCCACCTAATATCCTTTGTCCATGAATTTATCTAATCTGTTTTGAATGTGACGAATTGTTGGCACTCACCCGCTGACCTTTAAGCCTATTCACTCATCCACCACCTGTTAGTAAACCAATTTTTATATATGTCCCTGTTGAATCTGAATTTATCAGATTTAAACCCATTACTTCGTGTCTTACCGGTTCTCTTACCAGCAAAACCTTATGAATGTCTCCTTATTAAGCCCTTCATCATTATAAACCTCGGTCATGTCTCCACACCTTGCCTTTCTAAGAAGTTTAACTGTTGGAGTCTTTCCTCATTCAGCAGGTTCTCAACCCCTGAATCATCTTGGTCATCCTGTGCACCGATTCTAACATTTGATATATCATTCTATAGTAAAGGTATTAGAACTGAACCACATAGTCAAGATGAGGATTCTAACTAATTATGAAATATAGTTTGAGGAAGACTTCAGGGCTTCTGGTACTTTAACTCCTTGAAATAAATCCCAGTACCCTAATAGCTCGATTTCTACTTGAATGCATTGTGCCCTTGGACGGAGATCAGAGCTCTTCATCCCTAAATCCCTCTCCTTTTTAGACCTGCTTATGAGGAGTGTCATTTTAGCAATAGTTATGTGAGGGGTTGTTCTACCTACACTCAAGAATTACTGCACTTCCCACCGGTGAACTCCATCTGCCGTTTATCCATGATCACTGATAATCTGTTGAGTTCATCTTCAGAGGAGCTCTTTAGCGTCCCGATCGACTCGAATTACTCTACCGATCTTGGTATCATCTGCAAATTTACTAACATCACTACTAATTCCTGTATCTAAGTCGTTGATATAAATAATAACAAAAGTGGACATAATACCGAACCTTGGCCAGGACCCTACTCGTAACACATCCCCAGTCAGATCTTTTACATTAATTTGCACTCTTTTGCTTCCCTATTGCTTAAGCCACGCCTTGACCCAGCTCAAAAACCTTCCTCTACTCCGTGAGCCTGTGGTTCAGCAACAGTCGTTGGTGAGGAACTTTGTCAAACCTTTTCTAAAATCGGAATGGAATTACATCGCCAATTTTCATCTCTAAATGGTCCCGAATGTTCCTGGCTAATATGGACTTCCAGCACATCTTTGCCCACCTATTCCAATGTTATTGAGCTAATTGGGCGATAGTTGAAGCAGCTGACCTGTCCCCCTTTTTTAAAATCGGCGTCACGTACCTACTCCATAGGCTCGGCACACAGCCAGTACCGACATCTAAAGATGTCAGTTAATTAAATCACTAAAATTCATCACCCTAATTCGCTAATACCTCAAATATCAATCGGGACCTGGCAGCGACATTCTTCTAAGCTTATCCTATCTCATCCTGAACTATTTGCCTGGTAAGCGATTATATCCCTCGGTTGTCATACATCCCGCCCTCGTACACAAGACTCTTTCCAGTATAGTCGTTCCAGTCACTCTTAATGTGAATACTGAAAGGAAGTAGTCGTTCAACAATGTGCTCATATTTTCAACCAATTTTCTACTAGCTCCCTGTTTTGTTTTCAGCGGTCCAATTTTCTCCCGTGTTTTTGTTTTTATACATCCCCTAAGAAAGAAGCCCTTGGATTACTTTTCGCTATCATTGCTACTTTGATCTCACTGGTTCCTTTTTCCTTTATCCTGGTGTTTTCTTAACTAATCTAGATAGTTCGACGTACCAGCCCCTGAGATGTGTCTCTGTTCTTTATTGCAGTAATTCCCTCCTCTAGCAATCTCGTGTTTTTAGTCCAGAGTCATCCATAGGATCATTGTTTTCTTTTTCTAAGTGTTCGCTGTGGTATAACGCATCCTTGCCCCTCTACTATTACTCTAACTAAGTTATCGTAGACATTTCACCTGGATTCTCCTAGTGCCAATCCGCGTTCTGGCCCTCGGAATCCCTAATTATCCAGTTTTTCCCTTCCAAGATGTCTTCAAGCCCCTCGTAATTTGTCTTCACAAAGTCTGGCACTAACTACTGGGTTTTGGTTTTCGCATGAGGTTACCGCAGGTCTAAGCCTAAACAGACAGTTCTGTGGTCACTGTTCCTAACCACTCCCTTACCTCCAACTCACATGTGAGTTCCCATTATTGGTTGGGACTAAGTCTAATATGTATCTCCTCTGGTGGGCTCAGTAACTACTACCTACTTAAGGAAATTATGCCTTCTTCAAAGAAAGATCCTCAACTTCAGGTCTGCACTAGGTCTTCCCAGTCTATGTTCTGGTGAAGTCCCCATTCACGCAGACTTTTCTACTCATACTCATACCTCAATCCTGGCAGTAATATATAAGTGGCCTCATATATTATTAAGATTGGGTGGCTTCATGCCATAACTCTAGAGTTAGTTTTTCTTTCCTTTGTAAACGTCCACCCAAACTGGTTTCAGAATCATGTTAGTTTTGACTGAATTAACTAAACATGTAAGTGAGTCTTTAACATATAATATATCCACACTCACTTTGCCCACTTCTGTCTTTGTTAAACATCTGATAACCCCGTTGTTTCAAATTCTGATCTAAAATTTCTATTGTAGGTGTTTATCCATGTCTTAGTAGTCGCTATTATGTCCAAGTACTACGAACAAACTTCACCTATAGTAAATTATCTTGTTTCTGAGGCTCCTGCTGTTAGTATAGAAGATTCTTGGCAGTGGTGGAGAATCATTTGGTTTTCCACCAAGAAACCAGTGGAAGGAGGAGGGAGCAGGAGGGAGGAGAGAGAGAGAGAGTTCTTTTCACCGTATATTTTTTACTTTTGGTTTACTCTCTCTCTCTCTCTCTCTATAACTTTGTTCCCCCAAAAAAGCGCCGCCAAGTTGTAATTTTAAAGAGTGGCGGCAAAAAGTGTTCCCCTCTCCCGTTTTCTTTGGCGTTGTCTTCTAGAAAATGGGAGCACTGTTGGGGGAGGGGGAGGATGACTAATGTTTTTTTTATTTATTCTTTTTTTTTCCTTGCTTCCTTGTTTTTCTTTTTCTTTTTTTTTTGCGTGTGAGTTAGTTTTATTTTTCTTGTAAGTCTATTTTGTTGTTGTTTATTGTATATGTCATTTTTCTTTTTTTTCTTTTCAGTGAGTATTTTGTGTATCTAGTGTGTTTTCCTTGCAAGTTTGACTGTTTGAGTCTTTCCTCGTATGGCAAGTTTCTCAACCCCTGAATCATCTTTGTCATCCTCCTCCACACCGATTCTAACATTTTGATATCCATTCTATAGTAAGGTGACCAGAACTGAACCGCATAGTCAAAATGAGGTCTAACTAATGCTAAATATAGTCTGAGGAAGACTTCGGCGCTTCTGTTGCTTACGCTCCTTGAAATAAATCCCAGTACCCTATTTGCTCGATTTCTAGCTTGAATTCATTGTGCTCTGGACGGAGATCAGAGCTCACTAAGATCCCTTAATCCCTCTCGCACCCAGACCTGCGTATGAGAGTGTCATTTAAGCAATAGTTACGAGGGATTGTTCCTACCTACACCCAGAAGACTGCACTTCCCTACATTGAACTCCATTTACCATTTATCAGCCCAGTCATACAACCTGTTTAGTTCACCCTGGAGAATACTAGCGTCCTGATCCGACTCAATTACTCTACCGATCTTGGTATCATCTGCAAACTTACTGACATCACTACTAATTCCTGTATCTAAGTCATTGATATAAATAATTATAAACAAAAGTGGACCTAATACCGAGCCTTGTGGGACTCCACTCGAAACACAT